>NC_092242.1:61806019-61943519 GCF_036320965.1 Panulirus ornatus
ATGGGAGTACATAGGAAGATAGACAAAAAGGAGACTTGTATATATATATATATATATATATATATATATGTGAGAGCACATGGGAGTACATAGGAAGATAGACAAAAAGGAGACTTGTTGGTCTATAATGAAATTCCCCCTCCACGGGACGGTAATAACACCTTAAGTTCCTTACTTATTAGTGACAGAAATAGTATAGTAAAGCAGATGGTACCTTCCCACTCACCCACCTCTCCCTCTGGCACAACAACAGGTTAGGATGATACATATAGATAAGGAGGAGTACCATAGGATGAGAGATAAGGAAGAGTACCATGTAGTATTTAGAGGGTATGCTGTCGAGGATGTGTTTTAGGGATCTGTCAATGTGAACATCTTTATATATATCTAGAACCGACGGTGGAATTCTCCGTGACAAAGCTTCAAAAGAGAAAATTCAAAAAAGAAACGAATAAAAGAGAATGAAAGTTGTTGTCTATGAGAAGCTAAAGATGTGTCACCTTTTGCCTTCCTGAACAGGTTTTATTTTACTGATAACTATTATCATCAAAGTGATTATCGAAATGTGATTTAGAATTGTTGATAATCTTTATCTTAACAACATTCGAAGGCTGTTTACGTCAGTGTTCTGGATCTGTACAACTGAGAGAAAGAGTCTCTCTCTTTTCTCTCTCTCTTTTCTGCTGCTCATGGACAAAACCGGCATAAACATATACATAGAAAACCTTTGGTAATTTTTGCGTAAACTTGGTCTTGGTACCACCAAACTCCCAGGGAGACTCATGAATATTTTCGCTGATCCTGGGAGGATTCTCGTGCCCCAGAGGGCTCTCTTGCAGGGGCGAGGTCAAACCTCCCTGGATCATATCGATCTCCTACAGAGCGCAGGAGGGACGATGGGAAACTCCTCTGAACCATCAGTCTATGAAAGTACACGCTAGGTCCTCATAGGGACGATGCAACCTTTGAATAAGACATTATTTTGTGTCTTATTCTCTTCGTCGTCATTCTTCTTCCACCGAGACATTTGTGGACCAGGTGGTGTTCCATAACGTGAAGTGTACATTGATTATCATCGACCAAAAAGGTCTCTCTGTTTCTCTCCTGGGTAAGGAATCTTGGAGAAAGGTCAGTTAGCGTGTTCAGTGGCCCACGAAAAGGTTAATTTTATGTAGAAGGTTGGCTATCCTTGTGCAGGGTGGCTATTTTCCTGCAGCAAACACAATAGCTATTTCTATATACAACTTAGACACAAGACCTCGTTCTTAATGGTCGCATAATGGTGACATAAGAGCTTAATGGTCAGACAATGTTGACATAATGGACTGAATAGTCACATAATGTCGACATACGACGTTTTATAGGCTGGACAGGGTAGACACTGAAGTTTAAATGGTTGGACAATGTCGATGATAAAGTTCTCTTTGAACAGTGTCAATATACAGGTGTAATTGGTGTAATCATTACAACGAGAAGGGTAGTGTAAATTTCTGTTTCTATTTTCTGATCTTTTTTTTTTTTTTTTTTGAATTAGTGAAGTGTGGTGGGACATGTCCGTAGACTTTTGTCCGTATGCCAATGGCAGAGAGGGAACTCCGCAGACTCTACCACCACATTTTACTACCACACTATACAGACAAGATCTCCCATTCACCAACAGACTACTTAGTCCTATGGAAGCTTATTGTGATAATGCAAAGGATCAAAACTCTCACTTTGATGTGGTAAGAGAAGAAAAACATGTATTGGGTAATGAAATGTGGATATGCAAGTCCGTAGAGTTTTTCATGTTTTGCGGAATATTTGGTTGGAAAAACCCAGAGTTTATTTGTCGTCTTAAACGCTTCCTGGTCCTCAAAGATCTTCATTTGTCTGTGTAAGACTTCTTTAGTACTCACAAGAACCATAACTCTTAAAGTTTTAAATACGTATAACAATGAGGGCGTAAACAATAAGCTTATAAACAGAGGTGTTATGAAGAGTGACCTTATTAACAGTGACCTAATGATCATTGACATAAACAACTGGTCATGAATAGTGACATCATAGACAGTTACATCATAAACCATGACCTCATGACCTGCTGGAAAAACAATAAAAAACTCTGTAGTACACCATCAGTATGACACTGTCTGTGCATTCTAATTCGAGTAATTAATTTCGGAAATGTTTTGATACGAACGAAAAGTTTTCGACAGAAAGGAATTTGGGGAGGGAAACACATTTTGTACGATATTATATCATATAAAATTATGTACTTCATTACCATATACTCCAACATGGAATAATGTTGTATCAGTGTACAATGCATATAATGATGTTTAACTATAGTATGATATCCATCAATATACTCAAAACTGTCAGCATTCGAGGGAATCAAAAGAGAGACCATATCTTCCATGAGTGGTCTTTGATGTTTCAAAATCGAAAAGGAAAAATGAATGTATGCAAATGAGGGGCAAGAGGGAGGGAGGGAGGGATGGAGGGAGGGAGGGAGGGATGGAGGGAAGGAGGGAGGGAGGGAGGAAGGTGGCGCAACCAATTCAGGTTCTATAAGACCCGAGGGTTGAGGCCTTACCTCTAAGTATGCAGGTGGCGTCACGTCGCTGGTGCGCCCTTTTTCCCTTGTCCTGTGTTAATGAATCTTAATTGACCTTAAATTACATTAATTAAACATACACCTACACATAATTAAACTGTTTATGGTCTCATTACACGCTAGGGTGGTTCATCTAGTGGCTCAGACCTGCTCACAACAACACACACAGACACACACAGACACAGACACACACACACACACACACACACACACACACACACACACACACACACACACACACACACACACACACACCTACTCCTTCGTGGAGTAAATGTGAGGATGGCAGGAGAAGACCTAAACCAGATATCAAGGATCAAAAAAGGATGGGAAATCAGTGTTGCCACGTAAGCTCCAGTGAATGAGCGGATGAGAAGGATAACTTGCATAATATACTTTGAATTAAGAGGACAGATAGATAAATAGATAAATAGATGATTAGATAGATAGATAGATAGATAGATAGATAGATAGATAGATAGATGAATAGATAGATAGGCAGATAGATAGAAGACAATACATAGAATGATAAATAGTTAGACGGATATTAAGAAAATATAAACCATCTGCATAAAGGAGAAAATATAGCATAGATTCTAAAGTTGGGACGCATAATGCAGATCTGTTTGCGGCTGAAGTGGCCACAATAGACCAGTGTAAACTGACGAGTTCAGCTATGTAATGGAATTCAAAATAAAGTGAAGCTAGTATAGGGATGTTTAACTGTATCTCTTTACGGTACGACCTCTGAATCACCTTTCAAATACGAGTCAGTGAGAATCCTTCTTAGGTAGCTTCAGAAGCCGAACTTAAGATTAAACTCTTTAAATTTAATAAGGAGTTGAGAAGAAACTCTATATTTATATTCTGTGATCAGAAATTCTTACGCAAACTCTTCCGGAGCACACACAAAAACTGGTCTTGTTTGGTTATGCTACTCCATAAAACCAGAAGTCAACATCTTATTCATGAGGTTGGAAGGACAAGTCTGTTTTCCCGACCCGTTCGTCACCCCTTAGGCATTCTGATCAAACTAAGCAGCCTCCGTAACCCCAGCCTTTATGGTGATATTTTGAGAGATCTTGTGTAGGTCATGTCCTGTGAGATGTATGGAAAACGTGGAAGAAATGTCAGGAGGAAGGAGTGAGGATGGGTGCGGGAGTAGAGTATGTAGGAGAGAGTATGTGGGGGTACATGGGAATATATATATATATATATATATATATATATATATATATATATATATATATATATATATATATATATATATATATATATATATATATATATATATATATATATATATAATATATATATATATATATATATATATATATATATATATATATATATATATATATGTGAGAGCACATGGGAGTACATAGGAAGATAGACAAAAAGGAGACTTGTATAATATATATATATATATATATATATATATATGTGAGAGCACATGGGAGTACATAGGAAGATAGACAAAAAGGAGACTTGTTGGTCTATAATGAAATTCCCCCTCCACGGGACGGTAATAACACCTTAAGTTCCTTACTTATTAGTGACAGAAATAGTATAGTAAAGCAGATGGTACCTTCCCACTCACCCACCTCTCCCTCTGGCACAACAACAGGTAGGATGATACATATAGATAAGGAGGAGTACCATAGGATGAGAGATAAGGAAGAGTACCATGTAGTATTTAGAGGGTATGCTGTCGAGGATGTGTTTTAGGGATCTGTCAATGTGAACATCTTTATATATATCTAGAACCGACGGTGGAATTCTCCGTGACAAAGCTTCAAAAAAGAAATTCAAAAAAGAAATGAATAAAAGAGAATGAAAGTTGTTGTCTATGAGAAGCTAAAGATGTGTCACCTTTTGCCTTCCTGAACAGGTTTTATTTTACTGATAACTATTATCATCAAAGTGATTATCGAAATGTGATTTAGAATTGTTGATAATCTTTATCTTAACAACATTCGAAGGCTGTTTACGTCAGTGTTCTGGATCTGTACAACTGAGAGAAAAGAGAAGAAACGTTTGTGCACGCAGGGAGGTGGCTATGGAGGAATTGTGAGTGAAAGTGGGTGATGAGGGTGGTTAAGTGGGGTGGGAAAGGGGAGGGAAAGGGGGTGAGGAGGAGGGTTAGGGAGTTAGGGAGTGGGGGAGGAGGAGGAAGGAGTGTGGCATAAAGTAATAACACTGAGCCAGATGGTTTACTGACGGTTCTACTTTATGGAAACTGGGAGAGGTGGAGGAGTGAGGGGAAGGGAGAGAGTGAGAGGGAAGAGAGGGGAGGGGGGGGAAGGGAGTAAGGAGGAGTGGGATGGGGGCCTCAGGCCTGGCCTCTCACTTGTTCAGTTAGCTGAGTTTCCCTCCCTCTCCCCCAGGACTTCAGTCAGGACAAAATATATTATACTGAACGACGTTTGCTCGATTTCCGATACTTCCCCCCACCTCTCTCTCTCTCTCTCTCTCTCTCTCTCTCTCTCTCTCTCTCTTAGGTCAGCGTCGCGTCCCCCCAGTCCTGCCTAATGGCAAAATATCTTACGTACTGCCGGGAAGACGTTACTCTCAACCTTACTTCCGTTGGTCTACAAGTTCCCCCTTCGTACATACGCACATACCAGCTTCCAGCTCCGGCGGCCTCTAGCGGGTGGGGTGGGGTGGGGGGCGGGGTGGGGGGGGGATGGAGGGGTACAACTTACGAGAACGCCGCCAGGTGTGGAGGGCGACTTTATACACAGACTACTAAGAGACTTGGCCCTAGGCTGCTGCTGCTGCTGGTGTACTTAGCAACTAAATACTTTCCAAGAACTGTCTGCCACTGTTAAGTCCCTCTGCCATTTTCAGGGGGTTGGTTCAGGTACATACAGCTTCCGAAATCACATTCCAGTAATTTTCTTATGTATATGTATGTAATCCGAATGATTCACCTTAATCTAATTTACAGTTACAGGGTCTTGATGACGTTAAAGTTACTTTCTACCAAGACTAGAGTTCTCAACATTCCAATTTAGACTCGAGGAACTTGAAATAACTCTCCCTAACCGGACCTAACTTAGACTAGGTGGAATAAGTTTGGTCAGAATTCAAGTTAAGTTTTGGGAACAACTGACCCCAGACTTTGTCGGTGTCATTTAAAGTAAGAAAAAGAGTTCCAAGCAGGTCCCTTGCCTTCCATTGCTACCGTTCTAAATACAGACATACAGGAGGTTGCAAGAGGTCACAGGAGGCTGGAAATGATATGCTCAGTGGAGCTGACGTGTGAGCCAGATGTGGGGAAACACCATCGACCTATATTCATAAAGAGAGCATGACCTGGGCACAACATGTTGGCCTGGGTACGATGTGTGGTCTGGGCGCTTCTTGTGGCCTGGGTACAGCATGTGACCTGGGTACAACTCATGTGGCCTTGGTACAACCCATGTGGCCAGGGTACAACACATGCCTTTTTACACGTTTCCAGATATCAAAGAACTCACTTCAGCCGCTCTGTCTGAAGGAAAATCTGGCTAGATTGCTCTCGAAAGAGGCGCTCACCCGCGCCATCCACTTTGGCGCTCACCCATACCAATGTTGGCGCTCACCCATGCCGTTCTCCACCCTTCACCCCTTCGAGGTCAAAAGACTCATCTGTGAGGATACATGAAGTTTTCCAATCTTACCTTTAATCTCTCTCGAGTCATCATATTGACAGACAGATATACCAACAGACCAATAGACAGACAAAGAGACGACAGAGAACGTCCCACCCACACGTCTATATAGGGACGTTACCAAAAGGAACTTTATCTTTCGATCATTACTCATAAATACGAATAGAAAATAATGAATTCCGTCATTCGTTAAACTGTTTATGACACGACAAGTTTTTTCTTTTTCTTTCCAGCTACGAAAAGCTTTTTGCCTTTCCTCTCTCGAATGTGTATCTACAGCGGGGCAACAGCCAATAGCGAGACGTCCAGGTCCTCCCTGATTGGGCGAGAGAATTGAGGTAATGTTCCCAGTGCTCGTGTGATTGACTTAATTAATGACAAGGAAATTGACGAACGTCTAGTTAAGGGGGTCTTCATGGGAGGTTGGGGATGGTAGAGGAGGGTGGGGGAGATCAGTTGCAGAGGTGTCATGATGTTACCAGATGATGGAAAGTTATTGGTAAATAACTTAGAAAAGGAGACGTGACCTTAGTACAAACACTTGATTATGGACATATGAACATCCTCCTCTCGTATGATATCATACTGCAGCAACCAGACTTTGTCATTCTCCCGTGGAATCCACAAAAGCTGGTGTTGTGGCCTTAGGAGCCAATGACGTCAAGAGTGAGTCAGTCGCCCCGCTAAACCCGGGTTACATCACAGAGATGTAAACAAGGGTTGAACAAGATGATGTACGTTGAGGAATATTTCACTAAAGTATCGGACAATTTTCCAGATATTTGAACCATGATTTTGTTCCTCTTCGAACAATGAAAAACACAGTAAGGGTTCGATCCGCTAGGGTATCACAGCTAAGCTTCATTTCAGTAAAATGACAGTGGCAGCGACTTATTCAAATGGGACCTGAGCCAGAGTTAAGGTTGCCCATACATTGGTCGCTGATTCAAAGCATCTCTGGCCCTGGTATACATCTTTCGCTTATGTTCTCAGAGCGACCTTGGAATCACAGCAGGTCGACGGTCCAGTTTAAGAGACAGAATTTAATTTCTAAACACGTCGAGTGAGAGAAAGAGAGAAAAGAAATGGACATGAATTACCTTCCAACAGTCGAGAAAGAATCGTAAGCTACAGCACTATGTGTCTCTGGACCGGACTATTGAAACAAAGAATATATGTTTGCCCATTTGTTTCCGTAACGTAGAATTGCTCTGTGTCACACCCCCAGTCTGGATCTTTCTCATCCCTAATTCTGACGTGACTACACCCCAGTTGTAACACGGTTCCATCTACACGTAACACAGATACCACAGATATGGACAGACAGACAGGAAGATAAGCAGACAAATAGGAGAGAGAAGAGAGTGTATATATAAGGTAAAAAGAAATGGTATCCGGCTTATTTCTCATTAGTTTGGCATTAGAACCGAATGCGAATAAAACTTACAAATCACTGGCATTTCAGGTTATAAAAATGTCGTAGTTTCAATTAACTAATGCAAAACACAGTGTATACCAGAAAATATATATATATATATATATATATATATATATATATATATATATATATATATATATATATATATATATATATATATATATATATATATATATATATATATATATATATATTCATTTCTAATCATCATGATAATCTATAAGGATTTTCATGGGTGTGGTTTCAGCTGAGATATGCATAAATAATGGAGTCTCTAACATGAAGAAAAATCTTGTCATGAATTTCTGAGCGTCTGGTAAACCAGTAAACCCCAAGAAGTCTGGTACACCAAATGTTAGTTTACTTGGCTCGTGACTGTTCAGTTCCTCGTGTATACAAACACAGAGTTCAGTGAATAAATACCTGAGTTGAGAACAAATACTTTGGCCACTCCTGAGTCTCCATGTACGTACGTTCTTCAGCTGAAACCCTGAAGAACACCAGCACGTACCTTGACCTGAACACCAGCACGTACCTTGACCTGAACACCAGCACGTGCCTTGACCTGAAGACCTGCACATGCCTTGACCTGAGGACCTGCACGTGTCTTGCCCTGAGGACCTGCACGAACCTTGACCTGACGAGCAGCACGTACCTTGACCTAAAGACCAGCACGAACCTTGACCTAAAGACCTTGACGAACCTTGACCTGACGACCAGCACGAACCTTGACCTGAGTGACCTGCACGTAAGAGTAATCCCTCTGAAACAAAAAGGTTTTACCCTTTTCTCTTTTACCAAGAAATAGATTTCCCTTAAAAGACCTCGGTATATGTTACATCTTTAATGCTGGGAAAGATATTCTGGGATCTAAATGTTGCTCTGGCATATACATAAAGTCAGCTATCAGGTTTCCTTTTATAGTTGCCTCCATGTAATCTTTTTCTTGATAATCTCTCTCAAGAAAATGATAATAATTCTAATTACTTTCAAGAACCTGATTCGCCTTGTTTACATCATAATAATCTTGATGCTATCCGACACAGTTTCTTATCGCTGTTTCAGACCCTACCTCAAGGGAAATACGACTCTACGACCAGCTGACAAAAGGCGTAAACTTCCCTCAGTTTTCGCTCTTACTCGAGTCTTGCATGACCCTTCATTACTCTTGTCTGGCTCTCCAGATTTTAATTTTACTGCTAATGTGATGACTGAAGAGCTGGAGCGATAAGGTCTCCCCTCCTCCTCCTCCCACCTCCCACCTTCTCCATCCCCCCTCCCCCCCTCCAGTTGTCGTCAGTCAAGCTAGAGAGGAGAGAGAGAGAGAGAGAGAGAGAGAGAGAGAGAGAGAGAGAGAGAGAGAGAGAGAGAGAGAGAGAGAGAGGGGGGGGGGGGGGTTCAGGTAAGGAAAGTGCCATGGGTAAGGGGCCAGGGAAAGAAAGAGAAGACTAGGAAGAGACAGAACCAGGGAGATAGAGAGCCAGGGAAAGGTTCTAGGAGAGAGAGAGAGAGAGAGAGAGAGAGAGAGAGAGAGAGAGAGAGAGAGAGAGAGAGAGAGAGAGAGAGAGAGAGAGAGAGAGAGAGAGAGAGAGAGAGAGAGAGAGAGAGAGAGAGAGACAGGGGAGCTAGAGGCCACACAGAAAAAAAAAACGAAGATCCAAGTGGAGTATAAATGCCTTACGACGTGTGGAGGATATTCTGAAGTTCGTCAGCCTTCGTTCAGGAGACCAACATCACACTCCACCTGCTGTCAGTGGATAAGCCAACCAGCCAATCGACCAGCCAACCTACCAGCCAGCCAGCCAGCCAGCCAGCCACCCAGCTAGACAGACAACCAGCAAGCCAAGGCAGCCAACAACTTACAACTCTGTCCTCGCTGACGTGTATAAACAACCGAGAGCTTGGAATTTGACTCGAATTTCCCCAGGGTCGTCCATGATCGTGGTGTTGTGGTTAGCCTTACTGACCATCACACAACCACGGGCCGCCTGGGATAAAACCCACGTTGGTTCGATTCCCAGTCGCAGCAGCTGGTTCACAGTCCACCCAGCTGTTCGTCACATATAGTAATCACATGGCCCTCAGTGACAGCCTTATGTGTCCACGAGAAGCTGGTGGTTTACAGCGAAGAGAAATTGTATATTTTAGATTAATTGCGTTTTTCGTCGAGATGAAGAATTGTAACAGAGAGATTTATGGAAAATATGAAACCTGGATTTATTGGAAGGTTATCGATAAAAATAATGTTATCTTGCAGAGATAAGAATGATAACACTCCACTCAGATTTTGATATTATAACAACTTGAATTTACCATCTTTCTTCTGCAAATTTTCGATTTTGATAAATTGATATTCATTTCCATTTAATGTCTTTAGCTTTGAAGAGAAACCCAATCAATTTTTAAGGTTACCAAAGATGTTTTTCTGATGTCGGTGTTTTGGGAAAGACCACTCGGACTCTAAGATTATCCCAGGCCACTTGGGGACTATGAGTCATCCCAGACCACTTGGAGTCCCAGGGACCGTCTTAGATCACTTGGGATCCAGGCCAATCCCAGAACGTTCGAGGTCCCAGACCATAATTAGTCCTACGATTTTCAAAACCCACCATGGTCCTATGACAACAGTTAACCACTCGACCACTTCAAGAACAAAATCTAAATTATTGTCTAACTATATCTAAACCTAAATTCTGGTACCAAATTCATCTACAGACAGAAGAAAGATCTACATCACTTTCTCCCAGTCAGACAGTGACATCACTGCAGGCGAGCAAGCACCGTCGCCAGTGATAGAGGCAGTGATTCAATTTGTCCAAGAGAATGATAAGATGTCCGATATTTATCTTTTTGTCCTTTTTCTGAGGTCTTATTTGGTCAGATTTCCAGACGTGCCAATTTAATTCCGCTGACGCGCCAGATGGATCCTGGAGACTGATGGTACAAGTTGTGGCACCACACACACACACTCTCTCTCTCTCTCTCTCTCTCTCTCTCTCTCTCTCTCTCTCTCTCTCTCTCTCTCTCTCTCTCTCTCTCTCTCTCTCTCTCTCTCTCTCTCTCTCTCTCTCTCTCTCTCTCTGGGGCTGTCAACAGCAGCGCCAGAGAGACGACCCTTCTGTGAACACCATCCCAAGAGAAGATAATGCTAAGCAGCGTGTTACCATTAGGTCGATATCTACCCAAGAACTTTAAGGAATACTTACTTCATCCAAGTGCCAATCTGTTTGGATGAAACCGATGAAAACACTTGATTCGTCGCTAAATTACATGGTCATCACGAGAAGAGAGGGACGTACATAACTTCTTAAATTACCTTTCTTTTTAAGCATAAGTATATAAGGTTCCTTAATCCTACACTTTACGTAAGAGATTAAATTCCTTTAACGTATTGTATTGCGTAGGATGGTGGAGAAGAGACCTCGGAATGCCTAGCTGACGTTGGGGGTGAGAGAGAGAGAGAGAGAGAGAGAGAGAGAGAGAGAGAGAGAGAGAGAGAGAGAGAGAGAGAGAGAGAGAGAGAGAGAGAGAGAGAACTGAACTAAATTAACTTTCAGTTGAATAAAAAAAAGAATTGCGAAAGAAAATATGTTTGACAGCTTTTATTACAAATTTAAATGAGAGGAGTCACATTTCTTTTCAATCACCTTGCTTACAAAAGTCATCTCAGACCAATAGATATAAAGATGAGTGAAGGTGACAGAAAACATTGATGAAATAAGTTCTTTTACAGATGCGAACTTCCGGGGTGAGGGAGCAGTGCTTATGCAAATGTCAAAATGAATAAGACTGTGATGATATTTGGCTAAACATCTTTTTGACAGAAGATTAATATCTATTCGAATACATTTGAGTATATGGAGCAAAACCGAATATCTTAGTGAATATCAAACATATAAATGCCATGAATATCTTTTCTAATTCAGTCCACACATCAGGAATGTGGAATACAGCATTGCTAGGAACACTTAAGCCTTCATTAATTTGCGTAATGTACAAAATGATTTAATCTTCGTTAGTGTCATCATCATCATCATTCAAAATAGAACGGCACAGGAGAACGATACGTAATGGCTCTACAATTAAAGGTCAAATAGAATGCAGGAACATATGATAACAACATATATATGCTAATCTTGGAATGAAGATAACCATTTACCAGTCCCCTGTGGTCCGCTTTTAACTGGGTTAAAAAAATTAAGGACATTTTTCAGTAGCGAAATTAGGGGTTTGGGTTGGGGTTTAAAGGATTTTCTTCAGATAACGCAAGAGACATTTATTAACGATGATCAGTGTTTTAGAAGAGTGCCTTGGTCTGGGGAGTAAGAGAAGGTTCCAATATTCATTAAATCATGAATAATGGCTCTATCTCTCTCTCTCTCTCTCTCTCTCTCTCTCTCTCTCTCTCTCTATATATATATATATATATATATATATATATATATATATATATATATATATATATATATATATATATATATATATATATATATATATATATATATATATATATACACTCACACATCAATGATCTCACTTATGTCTGTCGCTAAATATATATATATACATTTATATCACTCTATATAATTCGTATCTGTGTCAACACAGTGGCATTCATTACATCTGTGAAATGTTGAGAATAATGCCGTTTAATTACGATACCAGCTAACAAACGAACACAGCAAAACATTCCCTATTCATAATTGGATGCTGTGTACTGATTTAACATTATGATGATATTTAGGCAAAAATGGTGACTGTGTGTGTGTATATATATATATATGTATATATATGTATTACGTCACTACGTTGAATTATCTTTATATGATTCATGAATCAAGATGATATAGCAATGATTCATGATTCAGCATAGCAGAAATGACTCATGGTTCAGAATAACATAGTTTTGACCTGTACAGGGTTTAGAAGAACACGATAATGATCCATGACCCCAAGATAACCCAATGATGATTCATGACTCAAGATAACACAGTAGTGAATCACGATGACACAGTACGTGGCTCAGAATTACACGGACGCGATTCGCGATTCGAAATAACACAATAATGAATCATGATTCGGGATAACAATGTAATGAGACCTGGCTGTGGCCCACTAACTTTTGCCCCGGTGTAGTTAACGAAGTCAGAGAAGTCTTTTTTTAAATTTTCACAGCCTCGAGGGAAGTCCTCTCTCTCTCTCTCTCTCTCTCTCTCTCTCTCTCTCTCTCTCTCTCTCTCTCTCTCTCTCTCTCTCTCTCTCTCTTCTCTCTCTATCTATCTATCTATCTGTCACACACACACACACACACACACTCACACACACACACACACACACACACACACACACACACACACACACACATACACACAAACATATTTCTTAGCTGGCTTGACAAACTAATATTTTCAAAGGAAAGCGTAGCATACGCTTTTTTTTTTGCGTTTAAGAATAATTAGAAGCGAAGAAAATTTACGTGAAATTCTTATCCTATCTTTCTCTGTTATCAAACTCGTTTACTCAAACTCTGCAGCTAAAAATACATACACATATTGTGAGATTGTCGAATACAAATTACTCCCAAATGCAAAGGAGTTCGAGAAAAATATGAATAGATTAATATTTGATAGATAAATCGAGAGTAAATTTGGAATAGATTAATGCGTGATTAATAACAGTGAGTCCTTGTGGGACGGAGGAATGAGTGACATGTTAATCACCAGTAATCAAGGATGGTAATTACGGGTTGTGTAAACTGCTGTTAAAAGTGTTGTGTTCCGGTGCTCAGGGCGCTGTATGCGTCTGTGTATTTATGCATATATGTATGTATTCATGTGTGTATACAATATATTTCCTAAAGTGATTTGAATGTCACTTGTGCGAATTCCTTCTTTTTTTTTTCCTTTTTTATTCCTCTGTATTCGTATCTGATACTACCTTCAACAATATTCCTCATACGTCTCATTTCAAGTATGTTCCCATTCCCCGCTGTTCCCTAGTGGGTAAAAAAAAAAAAGACAATGTTCCAAGCAGGTACGTGTACTCATGAAGGTTGTGAGACAATGCAGAAATGAGTCGAAATTATGATATGCAGATTAAGGAAATGTCCTGGATTCATGTGACGCAATACATCACACAAGAGGAAGACAGCTGAAGTGGAGGAGGAATATATCCTCTTGTTGGGAGACTAATGTAATTAATTCCCCTGAGAGATAGTAAGAAGGACTGATACTGATACCATTACTCGTAATTCAAATTACCTTTAGAATTATTTCCGATGCCAGAATTGTCTAGTGTTTCAGGATTAAATATTACCTGTGGGCCTAAAGTATCTTAACATATGTAGAGATGTATTAGGTAGCCATTCTGCCAAAGGTTGAGAGAGAGAGAGAGAGAGAGAGAGAGAGAGAGAGAGAGAGAGAGAGAGAGAGAGAGAGAGAGAGAGAGAGAGAAGGCAAGAGTGGCCACATCACATCTCATATCAACATTGGACGCCAAACAAGAGAGTAAGAGTGAAGTGTCTCGATGTTCTTCTTTAGTGCACTCTCCCTTCTCTCTCTCTCTCTCTCTCTCTCTCTCTCTCTCTCTCTCTCTCTCTCTCTCTCTCTCTCTCTCTCTCTCTCTCTCCCTTCCTCCCCTGGACACTCTCTGACACTCACCTGACACTCTCCCCCCTTGCTCACCCAGCCAGCGCTCGCCACACCTCCCTCATCCCTTGCTTTACTACCCGTCTTCTGTTCCCCCAAGCCCGGCCGACACATTACAGGCAAAGATGGAAAATTGTTCCGTAGTCCTCGAACTCTCTCTCTCTATTACCTGCAAGTTTATCTATATATATTTATATACAAGTTTGGAATTCCTACAAGACTGAAGACTTATTCATTCTACTCAACAGTGAACAGTGAAGGGAAGATCTGACACTTGTGAAAAGGGATATTTTGAAGCAATTCATATGGCGTTGTGAGGTACCGTTGTTCTCCTCCTTTGGAACGTTGTTAGATTTGTTCGCTGGGCAGGTGGTGAGCTGGTCCCATGATTCGCTGGTGTAGATGGGCAGTACTACCCGTACCAAGTGCGGCAAAGAAGGTGCGGTAGTCAGGACTGGACGCTGTTTGTTGCTATGGTGACCAAGGTACAGACCCAAGCCCCTGTGGTAGGTGGCTGGACACTACCTCAGCTGCTGCTGCTGCTGCTCTACCACAATCCAGGTGATAGTGGTGGTGGTAGTGCAGGTAGTGGAGATGGTAGTGGTGGTGGTGTTGGATGGCCCAGTTTTGCTGTGTATGGTGCAACAAGGCGACTATAGCAATCACAATAATGACCGTCCAACATTTTAACTTGATGATCCATAAGGTTACCAGACTTAACCAACTCTATGAAAAGACGCCTCGGTACAACACAACCAATACGACTGCTAATTACAGCGTACTGTATGTTACAGAGATCCAGGGGGGTTGACGCTGTATCTATCTAACCTGCCCACAGAACTGGTTACCAGAATTGTGGAAAAGGTACACTAACTTCTGGCAAATGGTAGAATTGCATTCAAAATGGTAACTCTTGGTCACTGCACCTAATAAACACAAAAATCTAATTGCTAAGATAAAGAGATGAGATATCGAAGTGGTACATGAATTAAGAGGACTGAACCACTGCGAGAGGCTGCGGGTTACGCCTCTGTCCGCCATGGAAGAGAGAAGAGAGAAGCGTGACCTGATACCAGCCTCCAAAGCTTTTAAATCAACTGGACGACACTGGCAGTAAGTAAACAGTTCATCACAATGTGCAGTACCAGAATACGAGAGGCCATGACCGACGAGCAGAGAGAGAGAGAGAGAGAGAGAGAGAGAGAGAGAGAGAGAGAGAGAGAGAGAGAGAGAGAGAGAAGCTGGTCAGGAAAGAACGTAAGGAAATACTTGTGTAGTGTTAGGGTGGCTGATGGTGGGTTAGAGTGATGCAAGAAGGAAAGTAGGTACTCCAACACTATACACAAATCTAAAACTCTACTTAATAGTATGAAATATTCAGTAGATTGCACCCCACGAGTGTGCAACTTCCTCTGCAGACAGTGCACACACACACACACACACACACACACACATATGTGGGAACATCAGGGAAGACCTGCTTAATAACCTAATTTACCGCCTAATTAACATTAGCGTCAGAGGTAATGAGATCATTGACCTGACTGTATCTTATAGGGTTAGGTTCTCCTACAGGGCCACCTGCATCTCTCTCTCTCTCTCTCTCTCTCTCTCTCTCTCTCTCTCTCTCTCTCTCTCTCTCTCTCCCTCCCTCCCTCTCTCTCTCTCTCTCTCTCTCTCTCTCTCTCTCTCTCTCTCTCTCTCTCTCTCTCTCTCTCTCTCTACTTTGTTTTTTTCTGTCTTTATATTCATTTTCTTCATTTCTTGCACTTTCCCATTTCTCTTTTTTTCTTTCGACTTCTTCCTCTTAAAAAGAAATACAGGTTAACTTACGTAAAGCTAATCATTGACAGGTCAAGTCCACCCAGGTATGTTGACCTGCAGGTGACCTGTCAGGACGTAAACCATGCTAGACATAGAGGTGAGACTTCAGTGCTCCGCTTTTGGCTGCAACAGGAGCGTATCATACCCATAAAAAAGAGCTTGTTATAACCTTAATAAGGTTGTAAATTGAGAACCCAACAACCTCACATAGTCTCCTGATCATCCTTGTACATTCTTTCCACTGTGTATGACCCCATGGGCTTCCATAATTTTTTTTTCTCTTTTTTTCTTTTTCGAAAATCCTCCTTTACACTCAATTCTAATCTCTGTATTTCCACTAAATCCCCGGAGACATTAATTGTTTTACTAACTCTGAAATCCCTGCCAGGAATTACTGAAACACTTATAGATATGTAATTTCCTAACATCTCTCCTCATGCGAGTCCAAGAAATCTCCTCATTACGAAATCCTAAAGTAATCCTTACGTCATAGAAAATCCAAAACTCTCATGGAAATCCAAAGATAAGCTTTACAACGTAATCCTCAAAATCATCCTTCGTCAGGTGATTCTAAATCCCTTTTCCCCATGTAATCCTTAGTAGAGCACTTTCCCCCTTCTCTCTCTCTCTCTCTCTCTCTCTCTCTCTCTCTCTCTCTCTCTCTCTCTCTCTCTCTCTCTCTCTCTAACCTCTTCCCGGTTCTCCCAGCCTTCTCTCTTCTGTTACCAAGCCTCGCTCTACCAGTTCTCACCTTACATCTCACCTTACAACTTTCTCTCTCGCTCTCTTTCTCTTCACTTTTAGTGTTTAAATAACATCATTTCTTCTTTTCCCCTCGCTTCCTGCACCTGTTTCGCTCACTCGTGGCCTCACACTTCACTCGGACAGAGAAAACCAGAGTGAAAATTGGGGGAATTTTGGCGATGTCACTTTATAATGGTAATTAAGCCATGTTAGATCATTAGGGTAATTAGATTATGTCAGATCATTATGGTAATTGAATCACGTTTTTTGCATGCATGTTCTTAGTTTCCCTTGTTAGCGAGGTAGCGCCAGAGGCACACGAAGAAAAGGCATTCATTTGCTCACATTCAGCCTTCAGCAGTCATGTGCAGTGCGCAGATCCCAAAGCCTTCTATTCAGATCCAAGTTTCAATCTACTGACATTACGTTACCCCCCGTGTACCACATCGCTCCAATTCGTTCTATCCCTTGGACGTCTCACACACTTCTGTATATTCAGGTTCCGATAATTCAAAGCGTCTCACGTCTCTTCTTCGTTCTCCTCTTCCTCACTGTTCCCTCCACTTCTGACGCATACATCCCCTTAGTCGATCTCTCCTCACTCATCCTCTCCGTATGTCCAAACCACTTCTTGCAAACCTTGCTCACCTCTCTCAAACATACTCCGCTCACAACCACACCTCCCTGTATCTCTCTCCACGCACACACACACACACACACACACACACACACACACACACACACACACACACACACACACATACATATATATATATATATATATATATATATATATATAGAGAGAGAGAGAGAGAGAGAGAGAGAGAGAGAGAGAGAGAGAGAGAGAGAGAGAGAGAGAGAGAGAGAGAGAGATGGGTATAATGCAACAAATAATGCAAATAAATATAGCACAAGAACACATGGAAATAAGCCCCACCTTCATGCAGTTGACGGATCTTGCGTAAGTCAACCATGCAAGGAAATTGTTGTGTAAATTCTGAAAAAACATCAAAAATGCAACATCGTCCACAGAAAACCTTGGTCACTTGTCGACGACACGCCGAATCCTTTGCCTGATTTTTACCTCTGAAGATGTGACTAAGTTAAATTTATTGGTTGGATGAGAGACCTTACAGTTCTCAGCTGTCGTTTAACTTCTTGAGTACGACTGTAGGACGATCCTGAAGGGGCACGACAGGACGGCCCTTAAACACGACGCTGTGACCTTGGAGTAGAATGGCCTAGTTTCGGACTTCACCTTTAAGGGTCAGGTCAGACGGCAAGCCATCATACCCACAAAGTCTTGTTCCGTCGTGTTCAAGGGTTGTACCGTCGTGTTCAAGGGTTGTACCGTCGTGTTCAAGAGTTGTACCGTCGTGTTCAACGGTTGTACCGTCGTGCTCGAGAGTTGTACCATCGTGCTGAGGGCGAATTAGAGAGAGAGAGAGAGAGAGAGAGAGAGAGAGAGAGAGAGAGAGAGAGAGAGAGAGAGAGAGAGAGAGAGAGAGAACTTGGGTCTTATTGGTCGGCGATACAGTGTCAACACTGACCCTCACTTCCCTGTGGTCCCTCTCCCCAGCTCCCTAGCGCCTCCCCCCCGCAAGCCCTAAGCTCCTCTCCCTAGCACCCAGGACTCCAGTCCCCTCCCCCCCACCCCCCACCCTCTTCTCCCCTGAGGGTAATATCTGATGACACAACCCCTAAGTGTGGCGCCAGGGCGAGGCTGTCCGTCTGGCTGGCCATCTCTTTGTTTCCCCTTCTGTCTGTCTGTCTTTCTGTCTGTCTCTCTATCTGTCTGTATACATGTGTGTCTGTCTATTTGTTTATCTCTCTGTCTGCCTCTCTATCTATCTGTCTATCTGTTTGTTTGCCTGTCTGGCTATCTAGCTACTTGTTTGCTTCCATGTCTTTCTCATTGTTTGTTTGTTTGTTTAGTTGACTGTAAGACTGTCTTTCTGTCTGCCTCTTTGTCTACCTTATGGTATATACCTTTACAGTCGTCTGTTTACCTGCCTGGTTTTCAGCCCGTCTGTCTACCTACCTGTCTACAGGGAGAGACAAGAGTTGTATGTCTCCCGTCCATAAGAGATCCATACAGACCTCCTCACCAAGTCCCATATCTCTCACTATCGTGATGAATAACAAAACTGGAGTGGACACCAGGGCCATAGATTAGTGATTTAGATAGTAAACACCAACCCCCCCTCACCCACTCACCCCCGATATGGTGTTTATTGATGAGAGTCTGTGTTTATCCTGTGACATCATGGTATCAGACCGATGTGATGCGAACCAACCAATCACAGGCCCGCTCTGATAACGCTAACCAATCAGAGTTTGTGTGTTCAGCTGACAGCCAGCCAATCACTGCTTGTGTACCCTTTTCACGACCAGTCAGCGTTTATTCATCATACTGAAAAGCCAATCATTAGGATCCCTGATGTAAATGGACAAAAAATTTCCTCTCATATTACATTTCACTTTAACTCTTATACTGTGGTCGACGCTGCTTTCGAAAGCACGTGAAAAAGGAGAGAAAACGAGGCGTAAAATACATACATTCATTTACAGAGGAAGCCTCATGAACCCATTTAGAAAACATTGTTGAATTCAGTCGACCAAAAAGTTCCGAAGCAGTGTTTTTATTTGTGAAGCAGTGTTGTTGTCGTTCGGAACCTTAAAACACCAGGTGGTTGTTGAGTCATGATGTGAACATATGATCATTAAAGTCGTCGCTAAGTCACAGATGGGTCACAACTCCTCAAGGTCACCATGAAGGTCGTGGGGATGATCTATTATGGTCTTAAAACCTGTTGCAGCTAGTGTGTGGAGTAGGGAGAGAACGAGAAGGTATTTCCCATTTCACAGAAATGTGATTCAATCACATGTTTACCAAATGGCGTCCTAGCTTCGTCTCTTCGATGTATATCAACTGACTTATATTTCTCTCTTGTGTCTCCCCTGATGATGTGACTATTACACGAAAGTGCACTTGGGAACTTACCGTGGGTGGACCAGATACAGACTCTGAAACCACTTATTCGCTCCCTTTAACCCCTTTTATCCAGTACGTTACAGGGGAGCTTATGCCACGTACCCATTTCATCGACTAGCTCACTGTGGGAGGATGAACAGGTGGGTTAACTGTGGACCAGCTGCCACGACTAGGATTCGAACCGATGCAGACTTGACCCTGGGCGGATCGTGAATGCATCATGGTCAGCAACGTTATCATCCTACCTTTTCACTTAACAGTCTGAGTTAATTCGTCCAATGAGACCAAGGACAATATTTCAACTTTATCGGAAGGACTTTCAACCCTATAACATAGGCACATAGCACACACACTTTCCCCCCCCGAAGGTATTTTAAAAGAAAATTTCTTTTAACTCTGTTTCTTCTGTTTATTCTGTTTACAACAACAAATCTCGAAAGCAGCTTTTGCGTCATAATCACTCACTTCTTTCGTACAGCCGCCACTGTTCCTCAAACATAAACACGAATCCGCGTTAACTCTGCGAACGGAGGCGATGTTCGCGTCCAGAATCCGGATTCTCAATTCTCCTGTTAGTCTTATATCTGTAATGACAGGAGCTTCATGATAGCCAGATGAGCGACCAGGAATTGTATTTTAGCAGGTGCCTCTCTCTCTCTCTCTCTCTCTCTCTCTCTCTCTCTCTCTCTCTCTCTCTCTCTCTCTCTCTCTCTCTCTCTCTCTCTCTCTCTCTGTATGCGTTTTTTTTGTATTTGTGTGTGTGTGTGTGTGTGTGTGTGTGTGTGTGTGTGTGTGTGTGTGTTATTTACATCAAATCAC
The DNA here is from genome assembly GCF_036320965.1 of Panulirus ornatus. Taxonomy (NCBI): domain Eukaryota; kingdom Metazoa; phylum Arthropoda; class Malacostraca; order Decapoda; family Palinuridae; genus Panulirus; species Panulirus ornatus. The sequence goes on from NC_092242.1 coordinate 61,826,742, forward strand.
AACATTATAATTGGCTAAGGGACCCCAGAGGCATCGAAGGGAGGAAAATATTTACAGGAAGGTAACTAGGGCTGTGATAGGGCGACTGTGTTTACAGTTATGGAGGAGCCAATCAGCGATCGAGTTGCCTCTCTGGGGGAACTAAGCTCTGCTCGCCAAAGTATCATTTAGAGCCATTTTGAGGAGATAGCATCCTACTTGTTATTCAACACACGTACATTTCCCTTGAGTAGCTTGCCTGTAGATTACTGTATTATTCATATCATCTATGAATGTATGTATGTATGTATCTCTCTATATATCTATCTATCTATGTATCTATCTATCTATTCATCGAGTCTTTCTTCATCAGTCTTCATCATTAGTGTCGTCCATGCCTTACAGACAATATACACTACCGTAGCAATTCTATGAACTATGTTGAGTGAAAAACATAATTCTTTTTTTTCTTCATCTGAGGAAATCCATGTGTCGAGGATGATCCAAAATGCACCACACTGACCCATCAAGACTGGACCGAGCAGCAGAGGAAGGAGACGAAATGGGAAGCAGTGAATCATGGAGCTCTCGCAACACACACACACACTCACACACACACACACCACTAAGGGAAATAACGCCGTAAGGAAGATGTGTTGTGTGTACCACATGCTCCGCCTTGTCTGTTTCCTTGTGGGACAGAAGCTGGTGTTTTTCTGTTGCTTTTGTCTCCCCCGTTTCTCTTTCCCTGAGGGAGGGAAAGTGCTGCTTCTCTTTCTGGGAAAGGAACTGTTGTTTCTGTCTCGTAGTGGGACGGAAAGGTGCTGCTTCTGTCTCGTAATGGGATGGAAAGTTGCTGCTTCTGTCTCGTAGTGGGACGAAGAATTGTTGCTTCTGTCTCGTAGTGGGACGGAAAATTGCTGTTTCTATCTCGTAGTGGGACGGAAAATTGCTGTTTTTGTCTCATAGTGGGACAGAAAGTTTCTGCTTCTGTTTCTTCGTGGCGCAGGGAGGCAATTTAGCATTCATGCATTTTATCATCCCTCATAAGAGAGGGAAAGACGCACTGGTCTGGCAGGAGCAGAGCGGAAGTGGAGGCGAACGTCTTGTGTATTTTCTCTCTCGTTTTATAGACCGTAAAACCAGCCTGTTAGAGAGAGATGCTCTGTGCCTGATAATGTTGTAAACTTTCAGAGTTTATTATACGTCGACATATTTAAGTAATACATGCTAGGAATAATTTAAACACACACACACACACACACACACACACAATAAACACACACAGACACTCTCTCTCTCTCTCTCTCTCTCTCTCTCTCTCTCTCTCTCTCTCTCTCTCTCTCTCTCTCTCTTCTCTCTCTCTCGTCACTATCGTCAGGCCAGACCAGCGAATCTCACTGGGGATTACATGGATTTCTCTCCTGTTAATCGGGGGATTACTCGGATTTTCTCCCTGTTAATCGATATTGGATTTCAAAGGAAGGGATTAACACTGTATTGAAGGCAGTTCAGCCACCCATCGGGTGAGCTTTGCTGGTCAGTGATCAATATCGGTGGTTCTCCAGTGGCGAAATTTAGAATTCGTTCAGCGGTTTCTAAACAAAACGAAAACGTTTGGTGGAATGAAAATGGGTTTCTATAGAACGTCGAGAAATGGTTTCTCTTCGGATATGATACAGTGTGGGATCTACACTATAGTGTGGGGATATAGCGTGGGATCTATACTACAGTGTGGGGATATGGTGTGGGATCTACAGTGTGGGGACACAGTGTGGGGTCTACAGTGTGGGAATATAGCGTGGGATATATAGTGTGGGGATACAGTTTGGGATCTACAGTGTGGGGTTACAGTGTGGGATACAGTGGTAACAACTGTGGGAACTTTACCTAGTGCAGTGATCCGACCTTTGAACACGACGGTACGACCTTGAACACGACGGTACGACCCTTGAACACGACGGCACGCCCTTGAACACGACGGTAGGACCCTTGAGCACGACGGTAAGACCCTTGAACACGACGGCACGACCCTTGAACACGACGGTACGACCCTTGAACACGACGGCACGACCCTTGAACACGACGGTACGACCCTTGAACATGACGGTACGACCCTTGAGCACGACTGCAAAGTCTATGTCAATGATGACCTAGCCTTTGACCTAACGTATACCCTATGTATTATCATACATCCTTTGACCTCGTATTATATTTATATCATACATGAAAATCATCCTATTTCCATCAAGACTATATATCCTAGGCCATCGTAACGCGTCAAATCTTGAGCATTCGGTGATAGTACCATGACATAACACCTGAGGACCAGACACCGTACGACCAGCCTCTGCCATAACGATAACACATCCTTAGTCGATAAGAATGACATCAGACCGATAACTCAGTTACGATGTTGACACTGACGTCAATCAAATAATTAGAGTCAATTAGTGGATTCGTTTGGTCGACAGACTCAGGTGTAATAAGTTTACCTTCACCACAATCGGACGTTTCCCTTCCCTTCCCTTCCCTCCTTCCCTCCCTCACAACGCTGTCTATGGCATATTTCTCTCTCTCTCTCTCTCTCTCTCTCTCTCTCTCTCTCTCTCTCTCTCTCTCTCTCTCTCTCTCTCTCTCTCTCTCTCTCTCTCTCTCCAGTACCTTTGACGGCGCCTGTCCTCGGCCTGTCAACTCCTGGAGGTTTACCGGGAGTTTAGGGAGACTTAGACGTGTGGGGATCTGAGCAAAAAGCCATCTGAGAAAAGATCTGTATATCTATTTTTCATCTTTTTTTTTTTCGTCTTCTTTTTCAGGGAAAGACCGGACGAGTGTCTCTATTTTCGTCCCTCTCAGGGCGATAGATTCGTTCAGGGACGAGATTTGGATACGTGGGTTTATATGGTTTCCAGTGAGGATGAGGAGGTAGGCAATATGAAGATGGTGGGGAGGGAACGAAGGCATTGTGGGGAGGACGGACGGGGAGATGAGGAATGGGGATATGAGTGCCTGTGAAGGTTAGTGGGTGAGAAGGGTACGTCCAATGAGGGTGAATATGAGGAAACACGTTGATGAGGGAGGTAGTGAATGATACAGGTGGACAATGAGGGTGAATATGAGGAAACACGTTGGTGAGGGAGGTAGTGAATGATACAGGAGGACATGAGTATATGGTGAGTGAATGAGGGGAAAACATTGAGTGCTGAGAGGCAGGAATGGGGCGAAATTGGGAGTCAAGAGAGAGAGAAGATAATGGGGTAAATCTGTGATGAAGCAGGAATGGCTATATGGAGGTCTGGGATAAGTGAGTGTAATAGGCGATAGGTCAATGAGATGGGTCTCCTTAAAGGGAGTCACCACTGGGGTTGGGGAGGAAAATAGAGCCCTTACCCCACACTACAACAACAACAACAAACAACAACAACAACAACAACAACAACAACAACAACAACAACAAATAACCCAGAAACCCGCACCCGTGGGAGTAATTCGTTGCTTACTTACCATGACCAAAAAAAAAAAAAAAAAAGAAAATCTCCGACAATTTTTGAAGAATATTTTCATTTAGAAGTGGTAAGGCCTTTCAAACACACCTCCCATTATCATAGAAAACTCTCTCAACTAAAACCATATTTTTTCCCCCTCCAGTTAAATAGAAAGACGGAGAATTTCTTACAAAAGACCGAGCGTTCTCTTTTTGCTGTTGTTTTCTCTTTTTTTTTTCCTTTTCATCGAGATTTTATCAAAGAGGAAATTTCAGTCAAAAAAGAGAGGGGAAAGGATTAGGGTACACTGCTGCTGGTCCTCTTGCTAAAATACCAGCGATATCTATTCTCATGTTTATATCACTGCGATCTCCTTCATGAATTATATAGCAAGTGACATATAGACACACACACACACACACACACACACACACACACACACACACACACACACACACACAACACGTAACACACGGACCTCAAACTTTAAAGTTTAGGTCAAAGGCCGGACTATCAAACCCAAGTGATGGACCGACGTGTTCAAAGGTCGTGCCATCTTTCTGAAAACATCAGAGGGGGATTCGGATTTCGTCTCTCCTCAATACAAGTGAATAATGGAGTAGCTTCAGATCCCCTTACTGCAGCATGGGCTTTCAGGAATGCGTCTCCGTTCAGTATAGATGGATAGGAGAGGCAACAATATGTACCGAGGTACTACGGTATGTTTACAGTTATCGCTTGATGGTTTCTATAGGGTCTATGTACTTAGCTTACTGGTCACTCAGTAGCCTTTAAGAGAGCCAGATTCTACCTGTACTGGGTTGGGATCTATGTAGCATCAGTCGTGTGAAGGATCTAAAGGGCTTAGTTGCTAGTGAATCGATCACAAAAGAGTTCGAGATCATGGTAGGTGGGGGGCTGGATGCTTTCTTACGCTTTGGGATAAGCACATGAGTGAAGGCTGTCTACATAGCATAAGGAAATCGTAAATAGCAAAATTCATGGCTTTTATATCATACATTTGAGTGATGTCAAGTTACATACTTATTGAACTGAAGTGATACAGTGTTAACATGGGGAACATTTAGTGATGAAAACATTTTCGCGTTGGTTTCGTTACAGTAATACTGTAGTTGATATACGCATGAGTGACGTTACTATGGGAAGACGAAGGCATTTGCTTACACAGATGTCAACTTGTTCATCGATTGTTCATGACTTGTGCGTCTGTACGAGCGCTGGTCAGTACAAGGTGTTTCTGGTGATGGACGTAGGTCAGTGGTCGTTAATCTTGATGTTTTATACCAGACGATCGCCCCTATGACCTTCAAGAAACTTATCCTTAAGGAACCTCAGTGGTCAGAGGACCAGATGAGATGACAGGGTCGTCATTGTCATCGTCACAGGCCTCTGTACAGACTGAATGAGTCACTGGTTCACGCGTTCACTGGGAAAGGTGTCTGATTTGCATGTTTCCTTCACAGCCAAGAAGGTGGGACGCTCCTGTGTGAAACCGGTAGGCCAATGCAGGCGGGATCCAAGGCTGGGAGAGAGAGAGAGAGAGAGAGAGAGAGAGAGAGAGAGAGAGAGAGAGAGAGAGAGAGAGAGAGAGAGAGAGAGAGAGAGAGAGAGAGAGAGTACAGGTCGACAAGTCGACCTGTACTCGTTGTTTTGTTTTGTTTGTTTGAGTGGTTTACGACCTTGTTTTTGCATTGTTCCCATTATACACTCTTGTTTTGCATCCTTTTCTCGTGTCGTATTTCTCTCCATTTTACATTCTCGCGTTCCATTTCTCCGTTTTAACTTTCCTGTTTGTATTCAAATTGATGTGCGTATCTTGTGCTTACTGAGGCTGGAGGGAAATGCAAGGGGTTGAGGATTGAATTTTACAAAAGTAAATGAGAAATTGGCTTCTACATGGGGTTAACCTGCCTACGATTTCCCATCGCCCTCAGCTGATGTGAACACAACGAAGAGTTATGGCTCCCGGGGAAATGACAATGAAGATTCTACGAACACGTAAAATGAGAGATAAATGGAAAACGCGAATTGAACACGGAGGAAACGAAAGAGGAGAATATAAAAAGGAGGGAGGGAAAATGCAAATTGAGAATGCATAACGGAGACAAAAATGTAAAACGAAAATGTAATATGGAGAGAAAATAAAAGCAAAACTATAGAGGGTAATACAGAGAGAAACATAATATTCAAACCAAATCCACAGAAGGAAGAGATTCAGGTAAAACGCAGAATGAAACCCAAGGAAATGCAAAACGAAATCAGGAGAGTAAAGCCAGGGTAAAACTGTTTTCATAGAATATGAGAAGGAAGAAAAGCAGATAGAAGTGGGAGGGGAGGTAGCCAGGCCTTCCATTGGAAACCCATCACCTCAGGGGGATGACACACAGGGAGAGAGAGAGAGAGAGAGAGAGAGAGAGAGAGAGAGAGAGAGAGACATAGGAGGCCTGAAGGATGGACAGACACTTCCTGCAGAAGGTACGGGATGATTAAGAAGCCCCTTAGAGGATCACATGGCAAATGTGGAATCAAATACAGTTGTCGCGCTGGAGATGAGATAACGATCTTTCGTTGAACGATCATTCGTTGAACGATCATTCGTTGAACAACTCATAGTACTGATATCGAACCTGGTGGATGTGGCTGTATTGATAAAAAAAACCTTCTAGTCGTATGAGGAACGTGGCTGGGTGGTTGTGCTTACGAAAGTCACATATCACAACAAAATACGAAAATATGTATATCTCTTTTTTTTTTTTCTTTGGCTCGAGATTCTCAGCGAAGCGGATAGGAGATGATCGAAGAGATGCGGGCGCATTTGACTTGTGGATTTTCTTACGTCTATGAGACAGCAATGGTCAGTAAATAACGGAGTGGGAAACGAAAAATGTAGTTCTGGGAGAACATAAGAATGCCCGGAGAATATGGAATGCCACTGCGTCAGTCTGTGAATAAATTGAGGGAGTGTGCACGGGCCTGGAGTCCGTGTGTTGCGGGCAAAGGGTTTTTTTTATTTCTTTTTTCTTTTTTTTTCAGGGCGACGAGACGGGAAGTTGAAGACGATAGTACTGAAGTAAATGCGAAGGAGTTTTAAAAGAGAGAGAAGGATAGAGAGAGAGAGAGAGAGAGAGAGAGAGAGAGAGAGAGAGAGAGAGAGAGAGAGAGAGAGAGAGAGAGAGAGAGAGAGAGAGAGAGAGAGAGCTAGGCCGACAGTGAAAAAAAAAACAGAGAGAAATAGACAGATAAGGAAGGAGAAAGTTGTATTTATGAGGGAAAGAGTGAGGAAAAAAGTAAGAAGATGGCGTCTTAACTTTGAAGTTAGCTTGGACAAGTAGGTCCCCACCAGCGCAGGAGACGGAGTTGGCTGAGTGACCCCCTGGCAGAGCGATGGCAAAGATGGTGTGCTTTCTACAGTTGGTCCACCGTCTTCCAGCTGGTCCACCGTCTTCCAGCTGGTCCAGGGTCATGCAGCTGGTCCACCGTCATGCAGCTGGTCCAGGGTCATGCAGCTGGTCTAAGGTCATGCAGATGGTCCATCTTCCTGTAGTCTGAACCATCATTCTACAGATGGTCTACCAACAGTGTCCATCTGTTTGCTGTAGGGCAATGGTCGGCAGAAGGAGAGGTTCCTCACTGCTCTTAGTCGTGCTCACCAGCTGTAGGAACACGTCTCGTCCATGCTGAGGAAACAGCTGGAAGAAACACCTGGCGCAGCTGAGAGCCAGCTGGTCTCTTGGCCCTCCAGAGTTTCATTACAGACTCACAGTTGTTCATGATAGACACCATCAACGTAGACAGACGGCATCCTCACTCACGCCTCCTACTCTACCTCCGTTGATTATGACGATTTCGTGAGTTCGTGATCACGAACTGATGAGAATTCGTAAGAGGGAATGCTCCTGTGAGTCACTAGAGTATGCATTACATGTCAACAAAGCGAGGGACACATTGTAAGGACAGATGGACAATTAATTCATTTCTGGTTGAGGGGTACAACTGGTTGGCCAGGTTAACTAGGGGCTTGGCCAGCAACTGAAGGAGGGTTTGGGGGCCAGGATAACTGGGGGCTTGGCCAGCAACTGGAGGAGGGCTGGGGGCCAGGCACTGGGGGCTTGGCCAGCAGCCTACGTCTGGTGGTCCATCTTCTTTATCTCTGGCAGACAAGTGACCCATCTGGGTCACATATCCAGCCGTCAACAGCCTGCCTCACATCTGTCTGTTTTGACTCCTGTCAATACCCTGCTTCATATATATGCCAGCTCTGGTATACACTCACACACACACACACACACACACACACACACACACACACACACACACACACACACTCACACACACACACACACACACACACACACACACACACACACAGATACACACACACACACATACACACACACACACATACACACACACACATACACACACACATATACACACACACACATATACACACACACACATATACACACACACACATATACACACACACACATATACACACACACACATATAATACATATATATATATATATATATATATATATATATATATATATATATATATATATATATATATATATATATATATATATATATATATATATATATATGTAATTATATAACTCCCACAATCATTTCATACAGTAATCTATTACGAAATTACGAAAGCTTCAAAACGGCTAAAAACCTGGAGATCAATGAATTCCAGTTTATTTTCATCCAGTAATTACCCCTCCAGTCCAGGGTAATTAAACAACCAGCATTTATTTCCAGGACGAACTTTGCATATTAATTCTTGAGTCTAGGTTCACTAATTCCCCTCCCCACCTCCAAAAAAAAAAAAAAGGGACATCATTATGAATTAAATTCCTACTTATCAATTCTCTCTACTAAGTACGGAGGTCGTATTAGAAACCTTTGATAATTACAGTGTATAATTCGACATATATTGAAATAATTCTCCACACTGAACAAATATATATATATGTATATTTTTTTTTCAGCTTAAACGGGGATGGAATCAACCGAACAACGGTGGTATAAATTGTACAATTTTGTGGTCAACTTTTCAGTGATCCTTTTGTCGCAGACATTTTGTATCCATATTGTTAATTTTCCGGATAACCCTATTGTACAGATGATATACTGTGTACATTTACATCATAGATCTACTGTATGAGTATAGGCCATATGCCATCTGTCTAACTATACAGTTTAAACCTATTGTATATATCTACTGTATGAGTCTATTGTGTAAATGCTGTATAACTCTACTGTATGAATCTGATGTATGAGCCTACTGTATCAGGGAGTAGACAGGACCATGTCATCTATTTGAGAAAGGTATTGTCACTTAATACATCAGTATAGTCGACAATTAATTGTCAACCCTATTAATTTCACCTTAATGTTATTCATCGAATCATTAGTAGAATCATTATACCTGTATTGCTCAGGGATACGAATGAAGGACTATTTCTAAGAATCGTAAGGACTCTTACGAATCATTTAGCATCAGATGAATCACATGGATGTTGAAGAATCCTTTGCTCTGTAGGGAGACATAAGGATTCCAAAGGAAGCATCATGTTTCACCTCATGACCAAGATACTGTCCAGAGTCGTGGATAGATTTCATGATGGGGAAAGATTGCTCATGATATCTGGGTGTAGCATAGCTGCTCTCTCTCTCTCTCTCTCTCTCTCTCTCTCTCTCTCTCTCTCTCTCTCTCTCTCTCTCTCTCTCTCTCTCTCTCTCTCTCTCTCTCTCTCTCTCTCTCTCTCTCTCTCTCTCTCTCTCTCTCTCTCTCCCTCTCTCTCCCCAGAGTAAGCTGGGGAGGATATGGTCCATAGCTTGTAATCAATTCGACGGGTCCCTTTCACAACGTACGAGAGAGAGGAAATGAAAGAGAAAATGTATAAAAAAATAAAGAAATGGAGAGGGGAAGGGGCATAGGTAAGCGGAGGGAGAGAGAGAGAGAGAGAGAGAGAGAGAGAGAGAGAGAGAGAGAGAGAGAGAGAGAGAGAGAGAGAGAGAGAGAGAGAGAGAGAGAGAGAGAGAGAGAGAGAGAGAGAGAGAGAGAGAGAGAGAGAGAGAGAGACTACGACGACCCCCTCAGTAGGACTCGTGTGGGGTCAGGTTCCCGCCCGACATCACCAAGACAGGCACCAGCACTCAGTCACTCCTGGAAACCTCACTGGTGACCCCAAGCTTACATAACTGTGACCTGCTGACCTTACTGGTGACCCCAACTTTGATGCCTGTGACCTGGTGACCTCACTGGTGACCCCAACTTTGATGCCTGTGACCTGGTGACATCATTGGTGACCCAGCTTTGATGCCAGCGACCTGGTGACCTCACTGGTGACCCCAACTTTGATGTCTGTGACCTGGTGACATCATTGGTGACCCAACTTTGATGCCTGTGACCTGGTGACATCATTGGTGACCCCAACTTTGATGTCTGTGACCTGGTGACCTCCTTGGTGACCCAGCTTTGATGCCAGCGACCTGCTGACCTCACTGGTGACCCCAACTTTGATGTCTGTGACCTGGTGACATCATTGGTGACCCAGCTTTGATGCCTGTGACCTGGTGACATCATTGGTGACCCAGCTTTGATGCCAGCGACCTCCTGACCTCACTGGTGACCCAGCTTTGATGACCTGGCTGGTGATTCTCGTATTGGTGCATGTAATCTGGCGACTGTAGTGAGCCAGTGCACGAATCATGGTCAGAAACGCTAATTCGACATCAGGGAAACCCTTGTGTGTGTGTGTGTGTGTGTGTGTGTGTGTGTGTGTGTGTGTGTGTGTATGTGAGTAACCTAATTGAAGGAAACTATAACCATATCATCTAGACAAACAGACTGAGAAGCAGACAGACAGACTGACAGACAGACAGATAGACAGACAGACAGACAGACAGATAGACAGACAGACAGGCAGACAGGCAAGCCCCTCAGGCGTCAATATACCATATTTCCCACCTGAACACATCAGGTTTTCAACCCTCTGTCCTTAATTAATTTCGACCCAGACCCGAATTAGGTGTTGAAGCCCAGGCCTCGATCCTCCCTTCGACCCTCCCTCCTTCCCTCCCTCACTACCACCACCATCCTCCCTTCGACCCTCCCTCTCTCCCTCACCACCACTACCATCCTCCTTCACCACTACCACTCTCCCTCAATACCACCACCAGCCTCCCTCACCACCACTACCACCCTCCTTACCTCCCTGCCCACTGGAACAACCACTGTCTCTCTGTCTGCTCGTCCTGGCTCATCAAGGGAGGTCGTACCTGAACAGACCGTACCCAGATGTTTGTAAAACGACCCTTTTGACCTCCATTACGACTACTGATATTCTGACATGCCCACAACACTATCATCCTCCCGGTCTTCCTCCTAGGTCGTCTCATTTGCATACAAAATACACAGGCAAAACACATAAATGCAAATGATAGACATACCCCCGAGGCAAACACGTCATGAAATGGGGGGATAAATGTGACCAAATATAACGAAGTGGATGATGACGTTAACCAGAGACGAGGGAAGTTATAAATATACAATGCCATACGTACAGATTTGCGAGGCCGGCTCTGAAAATACTTGAAACATTTTCTAGTCTTCATATTCTTGAATGATTTCTCACAACTTTCTCTGGCATAACTTCAACACAGACTCGTGAATGTATATATATATATATATATATATATATATATATATATATATATATATATATATATATATATATATATATATATATATATATATATATATATATATATATATATATATATATATATAATCACAATTACTACCCTTAAACAACGAGGATTCGAACCTTGTACCGTTTGCGTGATAGGCTGGTAAGCCGACTATTTGGCTGTTTCTCATATACCCAACCAAGTGGTCGGCTTACCTGGCCACGACACAAATGGTACGGGGTTCGAATCCATGCTGTTCGAGAGCATATATATATATATATATATATGTATATATATATATATATATATATATATATATATATATATACAGTTCTGTTATTGTCTTTTTCCACTACCTCTGCTTGAAATACGTAGATAGTAATACTATCCAGTTTATCATCAACAATCCAGCTTATTACAGTCTATGTGAACGCATTTGTCTCGTTTCAATCCGACAAATGAAGATTTTCCAGTCATTTCGCCATGAATACCATAGGTTAATTGAAGACTCCAAAATTTCCTTCACATTCACGAATAACATTTCAATATCCCCTCACATCAGAGAGGTTCTATTTGAACACCAGTAGGGCGGGGCAATCCTTTCAAAATATTGGAATATAAAATGCAAATAAAAGTAATTCGCAAAATCCTCTGGAAATCTGGGTAAATCCTCGACCATTGTGAAAATAGACAGGTTTCTCCAGCCACCCACCCACCCCCTGACTCCATGGGAAATGGATAAGGAACGCTGTCTTCTTCACATCTCACTAATTGTGATTCTGAGGATATAAAGCCATACCTGGAGACTAAGAGACATAAAATGACAAAGCCATTAAAAGAAATACAGAAATTTCATGATCCTTGAATCATTTTTTTTCTTTCCTTTCGAACGTGTTTGTTTTGCTATTAGACTATGAGTTTGAGAGTTTGTATAAACATATCATTTACCTACAAGTGGACAGTGATTCTGAAGGACAAAAATGTTATTTCAATTCATATTTTTTTATCGTTTTTTTTTCTCGTCTGATAGTAAGAGTGTCTCATTAATACTGTTTTCAGCCCCGACTCAAAAAACCAAAACCAAAACAAAAAAATACAATCTCCGTCTCTCCAAATGTGTTCTAGGAGGAATTGTGAGTCCCACGTCTCACCAGTGTCAGGTAGGAGTGAGTGTGAGGTAGAAGGGAATACTGTGGTCACAAGATGATGAGGGAGGGGGGGCGAGGAGGGGGAGGGGGAGGATGGTTACCGTAACAAAAGGTGTTGTTGTGGGGGGGGAGATGTCGTCATGGCAACGGCCCAGCTCCATCTCTGTCAGTGGAATGCTGTCAGGTACCTCCTCATAAAGCATTATAACCCCCCTTCCTCACATACACCACACCCCTCACTCACACTCACACTCAAACACTCACATTAATGAGAAATCCCTTTACTTATCCTGAAGTCCGTAGTTCACTTATTTTTTCCTGAAATGGTCATTCATTAATGTTCAGAGTATTCTCAAACTCTCTTAGATTCCATGTGAATCACTCACACTCGCTCATACACTCATACACACGCACTCATCACCAGCCACTCAAGACTCACATACACCACAACGAGAGTCAACTCCGAATCACAAAGACAGAAAACTGAGCAAGGGTCTTTCCTTACCAGTTCGGAAGTCAATAAAGATAATAGTATAATAGACGTAATGAGAGACAGTAACCCGATTTTCGTCTTCTGACCTGTCATGTTGACGGGATTACGAGGGAAAGAAAACGACAAGGTGTTCATGGGTCCTCCTCCCCCTTAACGATGGGTGGCACAGTGTATTCACCCCTTTTCCCACTCCCCCCTTTTTCCTCCCCCAATTTTCTGGTCTAACACCTTCTGCACGACGGGAAGCTGCTCAAACCAGACCAAAACGACTCTCCAGCACGATGGTGCGATCCTCGAACACGACAATACGACACGTGAGTGTGATAGAACGACGCTTTAGCTCAGAGCACGGACCCTTTGAGCACGACCCAAACGACACTTTGAGCAAGACAGAACGACCCTTCAGCAAGGGGGTACGACCTTTCAACACGATGGGTGAGATCCTTGATCACGACGACAATGAGCCTGGGGTATGTTGGCCTGGCCTTTGACCTGACCCCCACGGATAAGGTCAAAGGTCAGGCCATCAATACTCAAGGGTCGTATCTATTACGTTGTAGTGCCGACCAGTCGTGCTCAGGAGGCTGATGTCTTGAGTTCCATCTGCCATGTATCAGAATTACGGTCTCGTGTTAAGAAAATTAGAATCGAAATTCCAGCGCCGAGGTGCTATGGAGGATGTACACACTGAAGTACCAATTGGAATTCCTTCTTTTTCTTTTATATAAATGACAGTGAGAGAAGATCATAACGCTGTGGCGCTCCCAGGGCATGATCACAAAAGGTAAAAGGTTAATGTTGATGTGCACTTGCGTGCCTCGACACGAGTCCTTGCTTAGCACGCGCGTGGAGGTGGACGACAACTAAGGATATAACAGACGTTGGAACGGGAGAAGGACTGATATCTACCTCCTCCTACGCTGGAACACCCCGTTGTGGGCGCCAGAGCAAGCTACAACCATCCCAAGCTACAACCATCCCAAGCCACAACCATCCCAGGATCCCAACTACAGGCACGGTGCATTTACCTCACTGTGCACAGTGGCTGGAATTTCTTGGAAGGCCAGGCTGTGAACGCTGGCTGAAGTGGACACAAATTGGTCTCAGGACAACCAAGCTAGAACCGCAGGCGCTTGAATTGCTTGGAGGTAACCTAACCTTGTTACGTCTTGTGTTGTGTGTTTCAGGCCAAGGAGAGGAGGGTGGGGGGGTCAGACACTGGTGAAGATTGTGTTCCGTGATTCAAAACTAGGGCCAGACACCGGTGAAGATTGTGTTGTGTGGTCCAGGGATGGGGCCAGACACTGGTGAAGATTGTGTTGTGTGGTCCAGGGATGGGGCCAGACACTGGTGAAGGTTGTGTTGTGTGCTCCAGGGATGGGGCCAGACGTTGGTGAAGGTTGTGTTGTGTGCTCCAGGGATGGGGCCAGACACTGGTGAAGGTTGTGTTGTGTGGTCCAGGGCAGGAACCAGGTATTTATAAAGACTGTGTTGCGTGTTCCAGGGCAGAGGTCAAACGTGTGTGTGTGTGTGTGTGTGTGTGTGTGTGTGTGTGTGTGTGGTTATTTTGTTTGTTTTATGTGTATATGTGTGATTGTGTATCCTTATATGAGTGTTTGTGTATGATTGTATGTTTAAGTGTAGGTGTGCGTTTCTCTATGTTTGCGTATAAATATATTATTATACTATATATATATTTATATATATTATATATATATATATATATATATATATATATATATATATATATATATATATATATATATATATATATATATATATATATATATATATATATATATATATATATATATATGCTCGAGAAAACATGAAGACAGCCAACACCTGAGGTAGTGTAGCATCAGCTGAGGGCGACAGGTGTGAGAGAGAGAGTGTCTGGCCAGCAGGCAGGCGGGCAGGGAAGGAGAGAGAGAGAGAGAGAGAGAGAGAGAGAGAGAGAGAGAGAGAGAGAGAGAGAGAGAGCTCTCGCAGCAGCCCTCTCACAGCCAGTGTCGCTCCGGCTTCAGGCGAGGGAGGCTGTGGCTCTTTCTCCTCTCGCGAGCTCTCACCGCCTCCGGCCCCCTCTCCTAAGGACGGGTGTCTCCCTCCCCGCGCCACAAACTTCATATATCCAACGAAACAAATGAACATCACTGCTACACACGAAAGCCTAATATGATATCCAACACCTTGATCTCTATCTTTAGTTATCATTATGATTAGAATTTAGATAACAAAGAGGCGAAAGAGATTTCGAAACCTTTAGTGAATCACGCTTACATATATCTATCTTTATCAAGGCCAGTGATTGTAAGCTGAATATAAGCTTATGCAAGAGGAAAGGAGGAAGAAGTCGAAAGCCATGAAAGTTTTGCTGTATTCTCGTCCTTGTGGGTCGCATTATGGCCTCTTGTGTGTGATGTGTTACAGGCAGTGAGCGTAACACCATGTCACAGGGTGCGTGTAACATGGCCCTTGCTCTTGGATCTCCCTGAGACAGTGTGACGAGATGACGACTCCATCAGGAAAAGATTGATCTGTAACGCTTCCTAAACCAGTAACTAACAAGGTAAGTAACGCACGGGTAATAAAGTAACTCCAGAAGTAACAATTGGTAATAAAGTAACATTCCAGGTAATAAAGTAACATTCCAGGTTATAAAGTAACATTCCGGATTATAAAGTAACACTCCAGGCTATAAAGTAACATTCCAGCTATCAGACTATGGCTATTAAACTTTCATAAGTCAATAATACCAAAGTATGAAAAGTAACAACGCCAAAGTATCAAAAGTAACAACGCCAAGGTAACAAAAGTAACGACGCCAAATTAACAAAAGTAACGACGCCAAAGTCATATAAAGTAACGATATAAAAGCAAAGTAAGGCTACTAAAGTAGAACAAAGTAATGCTAATAAAGTTATAAAAAAGTTACGTTCACAAAATTAACTTTCGGGACTATTGTCCTTAAAGATCCCACTGTCAGTATCCCACGAGGTGCCATAGCCTCATATCCCGAAAAGTCCCACTGACTTGCATCCCAGAACGTCCCACAGACCAACATCTCAGAAGGTCTTACTCATCAACATCCTTCAGGGTCCCACAGACCAACATCCCAGAAAGTCCCACAAACTAATATCCCGAAAGGTCCCAGAGACCAATATCCCAGAATGTCCAGCAAAACCAATATCCCAGTAGGTGAGCCTTAAAACACCCTCACCCCCCAAAAAAATGTTAAAATAAATGAAAATTGAATGTCTTCGCAACACACCACAGGATCTTCAGAAGTGGTGTGGAAATAAAGATATCAGAAGTGATGCGTTTAAAGAATCAGAAACCACTCATCCATGGGGCAAAGTTGACTGTCACAACACATTAATAATAGATTCAAATTCTATATTAAACCCTCAGCGAAATGATCACCAGATTCACAACACTGGTGCTAGAAACCATGTCCCAATATAGATGTCAGAAATTATATCTTAGAAGTAGTGTAGAAACCTACAGATAGAGATGTCGGATATTGCAAATATAGAAACCTATGTGAATATATAGATACCTATATAAGGCTTTAAGTATTCTTATCTATTGTAAAGTACAACAAACAGTTTTTAGCATATGTTAAAGTCAGAAAATCTTCGCTGGGAGATTTTGAATCTCTGTAAAGGTGCCGGAAACCAAAATTAATTCCCAACAAAGGTGTCTGAACTCGTACCACTATCAGGTCTTAAATGGCATCATTTAGTGTCAAAAGCCACATAATATCAAAAACTATATGATGAGTAAAGTGTCAAAAAAAAAACATGTGTGTGTCTTCACCAAGGTGTCAAAAACAATACCATCATCAAGACAGTCAAAAGACGTCAAAAAAAAAAACTCATGTCAGTCAAGATGTTAAGAAAAATGACAGTGTCAAAATTCACATAGCAATCACTAACTGCAAAAAAAAATTAGATAAGATAAAGATTTATTTTCCTCAAAGTGTCAGTACAAGAGAAATATATTCTTTTATCAGAACTAGATAAGATAAAGTACCATTTTCCTCAAAGTGTCAGTAGAGGAGAAATATATTCTTTTATCAGAATCACATAAGATAAAGTGCTATTTTCCTCAAAGCGTCAGTAGAAGAGAAATATATTCTTTTATCAGAATTACATAAGATAAAGTGCCATTTTCCTCAGTGTCAGTGCAGGAGAAATAAATTCTTTTATCAGAATTACATAAGATAAAGTGCTATTTTCCTCAAAGTGTCAGTAGAGGAGAAATATATTCTTTTATCAGAATTACATAAGATAAAGTGCCATTTTCCTCAAAGCGTCAGTAGTGAAAGATATCTTTTTATCAGAAAAAAATCTAAAGAAAGAATCTTGCCTTCTCCAAGATGAGGCCAGAAAGCCAAACATCTCCAACTCTTAAGATCTCCAAAAACTAAGGAGGAGAAATGCAGTACTGAGGAGGAGGGTGCGTGTGTGTGTGTGAGGGAGGGAGGAAGGCAGTGGGTGAATAAAGGAAGGAAGGAAAGGAACGGGTAGAGAGAGAGAGAGAGAGAGAGAGAGAGAGAGAGAGAGAGAGAGAGAGAGAGAGAGAGAGAGAGAGAGAGAGAGAGAGAGAGAGAGAGAGAGAGAGAATTAGTGTGCTAGAGTCTTGGTCACAAGGGGTAAAGAACCGCTTCCGGACACCCCCCCCCTTCAAACACTTACCCTAAGGGGAAGGCAACCTCGGCCCCCTCCCCACCCCACCCCAGCCCCCCTTGGAGAGAAAACGGCATATGTGACACCAGAGAAGACGGACGGGAGAAGGGTGATGGAAGAGGAAAGTAAGTGTAAAAAAAAGCTTAAGAAGAAGAAGAAGAAGAAGAAGAAGAAGAAGAAGAAGAAGAAGAAGAAGAAGAAGAAGAAGAAGAAGAAGAAGAAGAAGAAGAAGAAGATGAAGAAGAAGACGAAGAAGAAGAAGAAGAATGAGAAGAAGAAGAAGAAGAAGAATAAGAAGAAGAAGAAGGGGAGGAGAAGAAGAAGAAGAAGAAGAAGAAGAAGAAGAAGAAGAAGAAGAAGAAGAAGAAGAAGAAGAAGAAGAAGAAGAAGAAGAAGAAAGAGATACGCAAAATAACATAGATCCAGAAAAATAGCGTTAAGGCAGAAGAATCACAGATATAAGGAAAACAGCGATCAGAAAATGCCAATCACTTTGAGGTGCATTCGTAAAATCACTGAAAACAAAAACAGACAAAAGAAATACTACAAAATTAAGCGAAAGTAGAATACAAAAAACAGAATCAGAGACAAATGTAGAATAGAAATCCATCGGTAATTTATATAGTAATGGAAATGTAGCTGATGGGAACGGGAGAAATTCACAAGGGGGTCGGTGCTTACATGACTATTATGTACGCAAGAGAGGGATGGATGTACGCAAGAACGAGATGGACGTAAGCAAGAGCAGGATGAACGTACGCAAGAGCAGGATGAACGTACGCAAGAGCAGGATGAACGTACGCAAGAGCAGGATGAACGTACGCAAGAGCAGGATGAACGTACGCAAGAGAGGGATAGACTTTGTATTTGAAAATACATTGCCAGGTTCAGATCAGGTTTACAGAGAAGTTTAAAAATACACCAAAGAATTTCAGACATGATATATAAATACAATAACCAGAGATATACACAAGAATGATTTTTTCTATATATCTTTGTAGGATATAGAGTAATGTATGGAACATATCAGCAGTATATAGCATAAGATAACAGAGATAAAGGTTAATAAATGTTTAAAAAGGTATAAAAAGGTATAAAACAACTGTATTAATGATTATGAAGATAAGAATTTGATATGCAAATGAATGTCAGGTTTATTACTAACATTTCAAAATGTGAAATGAAAATGTATGAAGAGATAAAGTAATAAATGATATTGTTAAAATGAAATAAAAGGTTTTGAAGGCAATCTTATCTGTGATACTGATAAGAGATTTCGAGAGTGTGAAGATACAGACATGATAGAGATATGAGACATTAAGGATGTTGATGACCAAATATCAATTTAGATTTTGATCGTTAGTCAGAGACAATTTTGCTCGCTGATATAAGGAAACGAACGAAACATAATGACAACACACTATTAAAGAGATAACACAAACATCACTTTCCATAATGAATTGTTTGTAAACATTTTGTTTGTTACGTGTCACACCATAAAATATAATGAAGCAGGTAAAGGAATCGATTGAGCTGTATATCCAGCCCGTCTCTCTCTCTCTCACATCATCATCCCAGATCAAAAAAGAAATGTAAAAACTTTGAGCAACGACCCAGGGCAAAATTAATTGAAAGGTATCGGTGTCTGTGTCTTGCAGAAATGTGTAATGATGGCTTGGCACATGTATACTAATGAATTCGTCATTGGCATCATATAAGTTCATAATATAAAGATCTCATATTTGTTGATTCGAATACGTTGTGTCTGTTAGACAACATATTCCGTTAACAGAAGTTTCATTCGTCTGTTACGAATGACTGTAAAGGCATTCTGCCGGTGTCTGATAGATCAAGACCTCTAGTGTCTGTTGATAATTGAATTTATCTGTCTTTTAACGAAGGTCTCATGTGTCTGTTGATCAAGAGTTTCTGTGTCTGTTGACGGACATGTCTTTCTGTGCTTCCATCAGTCGTTTATGTGTCTGTTGATGGACATGTCTTTCTGTGCTTCCATCAGTCGTTTCTGTGTCTGTTGATGGACATGTCTTTCTGTGCTTCCATTAGTCGTTTCTGTGTCTGTTGATGGACGTCTTTCTGTGCTTCCATTAGTCGTTTCTGTGTCTGTTGATGAAGACTTCTTCATCCTATTAAGTAAGTCTTTCTGTGAAAATCACTCGATGGTTGTCTGTTCATAGAGACTTCTTGTTCCAATACACTGAGCTGAAGAAAATAAGACTTTTTTTGTAATCATTTCATATGGATTTGTAATCATTTCACATGGATTTTTTGTAATCATTTCACATGGATTTTTTGTAATCATTTCATATGGATTTGTAATCATTTCATATGGATTTTTTTGTAATCATTTCATATGCATTTGTAATCATATCATATGGATTTTTTTGTAATCATTTCATATGCATTTGCAATCATTTCATATGGATTTTTTTTGTAATCATTTCATATGGATTTGATCTAACCAAGAATTGAGAAATACCAGCACCATGGAATTTGTCAATTCAATAATTCATTCGATCAAACTTTTGCATCACAACAAAATGTTATTTTGGCTTCTCAGGTCGAATGCATGATAGACTTTTATAAAGGCCCTTCAAGAATCTATCTTGAACACACACACACACACACACACACACACACACACACACACACACACACGCACACACACACATACATACACTGTGAGGTCACGATAGAAGATAGAAACAGATGGAGTGAGATGGAATGAGGAGGAGGAAGAGTTGGAAAGCACCGAAGTAAAAAGGATAAACAAAATTAGATTGCTAAAGAGTCTTGACCCATAAATGGGTGATGGTTATATGAAATCTCTCCATATTTGCTGCAGATGTGTGCAGATACACTTGCCAGACGGTGTGAAGTGTTGTTCAAGACGATGCTTGAGAAAGGTAAGGTGCCGAAGGAGTGACAGAGGGCAATGGTCGTACCAATCTTTGAGAAAGGAGACAGGAAAATTATGCCAATTTACAGACCACTCTCTCCGATAAGTGTGGTTTATAGAGTATTGGAAAAGGTATTCAGAAAGTAAGTGTGTGACTACTTGTGAAGGAGAAACTACTTAAGAGAGAAAAAATGCATGCGGGAGAAGGATCTTCAAAAAGGGTATAAGGTAGGCATTTCTTCAGCGGTTGGAAAATTGGGTTAGAAGATGGGAACAGAGGATGCATGTCAGCGAAGCCTGGTGTGACGAGTGGCGTGCCCCAAGGCATAGTCCTGGGACCATTCCTTTTTCTGATCTGTTTAGATTACTTGCCATATGGACTTTGGACTCATAAATATATGTATTTACGGATGATGCTAAGGACCCGAGAGAATTAAAGATTGAGGAGAATTACTTCATCTTTTAAGAGGACTTAGACATGAAATTTAACCTGGGTTAATGGAAGGTAGTAGCATAGGGCACAGTAATAGAAAGAGTCTCACTTTTGATATCATAATCTGCAGGAATCCAGGCGTGAGCGGGAGGTGGGAGTCGATCCTGTGCGCCACCTGTCGACAGATCCCAACTTTAAAAGGATTGTAAAAGAAACAAACAGACTGTCTGCTGGTAGCTACAAATGTACGTGGACGAGGGTAGGACGTAAGCGAACATGGCTTTCTCTTCGTCTGTTCCTGGCGGTACCTTGCTAACGCGGGAAACGGTAAACACGGATAAAAAAAAGATAATGTATATATAAAAAAAAGGATATCCTTGGCACAACCTAACTATGCAGTGCATGACCAAGAAGCTAAATAAACTCTCATTGAATATTCAGTTCAATTTCGCCTTAATCTCGATTCTGAACGGTAATATCCACAGTGGTCCATGCCCACACTCTCTTCAGGAGGTCCCCGGTTCGTTACCCCGCCTGCATTAGCCACTTAACGACCAGAAACTGTCATGCTCACTCCTAGAGTGAAATTTCCACTTTCGAGCGCCTCCATCACCTTGAAGGTTGAGATCTGGGTTGAGGGTGAGGGTGAATTTTAAGCTGCTCCTTCTACAAGTCCTTCAACCTTTGAGAGCCACGTTTGATGTGGTGTAAGTCTATTGGGTAAAAAAAAAAAAGAGGGTCTCAAAAAAAAAAGAGGATCTAAGACTGTCTCTCTGTGCGACTGAACACCACAAGAAGATCCCGATTTGAGATCGAGTAACATATCACAGAAGTTTGCACCATCTAGAGTTCATGTGGGTACAGTTGCTTCTGCAAACCTCAAAGGAAAAGAGAGTGTTTAACTCTCGCTTTAAAAAACAATGTTTGCTCCTGGCAACGAAGACTGAGGGCTGTGCTTGTCCAACCCAGCAGCAGCGGGCTAGTCAACAACGCCTCAAGTTCACTACCAACGCCAGACAAAGGAACAACGAGGCGCGCAAGGTTCCAACGGGCCAAAAGCATTATCATTAGAATCCGACTTTTGTTAGTAAACCTGAGAGAATATCTTTTCACGTCAACTTGTACTTCTTGTGTGTGTATATATATATATATATATATATATATATATATATATATATATATATATATATATATATATATATATATATATATATATATATATATATATATATATATATATATATATTTATATATATATAAAATCTGGATTTTAGATATCAATGTGTATATTGCCTGTTGTTCACGATACACACCAAAATCGATTAACTGTTGATAATGTAAGTGAGCGGTGTGATCTATTCAAAAGCCTTCCATTACCAATACGTCGTTTATCTAGCCATAACACAAGTGGAACTCTCCTCCGAGATTTTAACTCTGTGGAGGACAACCTTAATATATCTATTTAGACAATCACAGGCTTAATGTCAATGGTTTCCTATGTTATATCAGGTGATGGTATGCTATTAGACAGTTGTTAGCGAGAATATGACATGATATATATGTCCAAGAATGATTGTATACTCCTCTGTTCAGCATTTGAACAGGGGAGTAGCATTTGAAATTACTGATGATGAATAAGAGAAGGAAGTATGAGAAATACCACTAGAAGACGGAAGAATATAGAAGGGAAGAAACTCGAATGAGGAAGGGAGAAGAGGAGGTGGTATAGAGGAAGATGATGTAAATTCGAGTTGATGATGAGGAGAGAAAGCGACGCCTAGTATAATGAGAGCAATCTGTCGCAGCCTCCAGCCCCTCCGCTCCGTTATGGAACCTGATCCCCGCCAGCAGGGCACACCAGGCGCCTCCTGGCTCCGGTGTGTGGGAGAGAGGGAGGGAGGAGATCGCTCCTCCTCCTCCTGCAACCCATCGACAAAGAACATCTCTATCTGTCTATCGGGCTATTTGTCTATCTATCAAATCATCGTCTCTCTCTCTCTCTGTCTCTCTCTCTCTGTCTCTCTCTCTCTCTCTCTCTCTCTCTCTCTCTCTCTCTCTCTGCATCTATCTATATATCTATCTATCTATCTGTCTGTCTGTCTGTCTATCTATCCATCTATCTCCGCATGTGTATTTTCCATTGATCAAAGTTCTTCTTTTACAATCTGATAGGAGTAGTTTGCTATGCCATAGAACATGACGAAAACCCCGTATTTGAGGCGTGTATTCTCCTTTTCGTAAATGCTGTAGAACCCGCTCTCTGCCGGGATAACTTACGTTCTTTTTGGGTTTTTTTTTTTTAGTGACGCGTTCAGATGAGAGAGAGAGAGAGAGAGAGAGAGAGAGAGAGAGAGAGAGAGAGAGAGAGAGAGAGAGCTGCGTGTCCCGTTATCATTTAAGAAACCCGTTTAATCCAGTTATTTCCGGCTCTCCTGAGATAATGTGTCCGGTAAATATTTCCGTTTCCAATTACCGGCCCACAAATGAAGCAGGCTAAACTGCTATTTAATAAAAAAAAATAAAAAAAGATAAGCCAAAGTGTTTTTAGACGAGGGTGCCAGCTTTTCTTGAGCTTAAATCTCTTAACAGAAATAAAATTAAAAATTTCCGGGAAGATTCCGTTTTCAAATCCATTTCGCTTAATAGATGTATCGGTTAAGAGAGTTACGGTTAAGACGGGTTTTACTGTAATGATTTTCTTTTTTTTATTTTAGATCAGAAAAAAACTTTTGTTTGAAAGGCAGAAAATAATGATATAATGGTCTGGTTCTACTAGTGTCATTACGAGCCAAAAATACGAAAAAAATAATGTTAAAAAGGCAATGATTTTGACTAATAGTAAAGTCTCTCTTAACGAATATAGTTTACAGTAAAGCCTACCTCAACGAATATAGTTTACAGTAAAGCCTACCTTAACGAATATAGTTTACAGTAAAGCCTACCTTAACGAATATAGTTTACAGTAAAGCCTACCTTAACGAATATAGTTTACAGTAAAGCCTCTCTTAACGAATATAGTTTACAGTAAAGCCTCTCTTAACCGACATAGTTTACAGTAAAGCCTACCTTAACGAATATAGTTTACAGTAAAGCCTACCTTAACGAATATAGTTTACAGTAAAGCCTACCTTAACGAATATAGTTTACAGTAAAGCCTACCTCAACGAATATAGTTTACAGTAAAGCCTCTCTTAACGAATATAGTTTACAGTAAAGCCTCTCTTAACGAATATAGTTTACAGTAAAGCCTCTCTTAACGAATATAGTTTACAGTAAAGCCTCTCTTAACGAATATAGTTTACAGTAAAGCCTCTCTTAACCGACATAGTTTACAGTAAAGCCTACCTTAACGAATATAGTTTACAGTAAAGCCTACCTTAACGAATATAGTTTACAGTAAAGCCTACCTCAACGAATATAGTTTACAGTAAAGCCTCTCTTAACGAATATAGTTTACAGTAAAGCCTCTCTTAACGAATATAGTTTACAGTAAAGCCTCTCTTAACGAATATAGTTTACAGTAAAGCCTACCTTAACGAATATAGTTTACAGTAAAGCCTCTCTTAACGAATATAGTTTACAGTAAAGCTTCCCTTCGCTACGAAGTTTACAACGAAGGCTCTCGTAAGCAACATAGCATACAGTAAAGGCTCTCTTTATCGGACGTAGCTTACAGTAAAGCCTTTCTTTACGGACATAGTTTTTCGGTTGGGACGTTTCGTTGAAGTGGTCTTCTCGAATTCGAGATGTTTACCTTCTTAATGAGAAGAAGAACCGTAATCTTGCCTCTATTTCCGTCTTCATCCGTAATGTTTCAGGGGTTTTAATCACAGGTAACCGGCCATGTGTTCCTCTAATCACTCGAGAAAGAAATATTCGGATAAACGGGCGTTTTTTACTTTGGGTTTTCCACAGGTTTCATTGCTAAGTTAAAAAAATATGCTAGAATTGCTAGAAATATCTCTTATCAGCATTGATAATGTAATGAATCTTAGGTACACCATGAGAATGATGAAGTTAAAACGAGTAATAAAAGGGGGCCTAATACAAAAGCATTTCCAACTGCAGAGTACAACTGGAAATAAAAATGGTTATAATAACATACTTAAAAGTGGTTTGTTTCCCCCCCCCCACTACCACCCACCTCCCCCCTTTTTTATTTTTTGGGTTCATCCGGGACCTGAATGTGTCCATAGGCAGTGTCGAGCAGTTTGACAATGTATCCCTTATATAAAAACCTGCCCCTAAACTGCCTCCCTCTAAAACAATGGCGTTTAAAAAGACTTAACAATTTGACAAAAGCCCACTTCGGTCTTGCCTGTATACACTCAGTTATGAGAGAGAGAGAGAGAGAGAGAGAGAGAGAGAGAGAGAGAGAGAGAGAGAGAGAGAGAGAGAGAGAGAGAGAGAGAGAGAGAAAGAGGTGAACTTACTGGTTATTAAACATTTATACGAAGGATCTGAACCCAAGGGAGGAGGTAATTAATTACACCTTGGCCTCCTGTCATATTTTTTCTTCTCTGCTGCTACAACAGACACTTTCACACAGGGACTTACAGCTTTCCAGGGACTTACATCTGGTATAAATGGTTTACAGTTTACCTCAACTGGAAGCAGCATCAGTGGTGCTGACACAAAGGAAGGATTTACGATATAGTGTTTGAGGCACCGTCTGCGTTTACAATGGTGCTGAAACAGAGGCAGCATTCACAATGGTGATGGCACAGAGAAACCATTTACAATGGGGTTAACACAGAGAAAGAATTTACAGTACGCACGATCCGCTTTTTCCAATGGTACTGGCATAGGGAAAAAGCATTTAACATGCATATACTAACGCTGAGCTTCCGTGATTTCTCTTGTTTACATTCTACTTCTTTTTACGTCAAGTACCTACACTTACCAAGCAACTAGACAGGTCTGTCTGGGGTTCGAAACCCGCAACCCGGCTTCGCGCTTGTCCAAGGCTTCGAAAACAGTGATTCACACACATGACGATATGTATCAAACATTGAACTGTTCGAAAGCTTAATAAGCTTAACATTCTTAGTTTTAAGGGCTATATCGCGTATATTATTCTAGATGATATTCTATACAGTGACGCGTATTACTCCATAAAGCAAACCAGATAACTCAGTCCGGATGTTTTCTATACTATGTCTAAATGGTAACTGTACTTCAAACATGCATAGAGTTGCAAAAATTCGTATCATCTTTCAACTCAGAACATAAGAGGAAGTTTCTATGGCGTGTGTGTATGTGTGTGTGTGTGTGTGTGTGTGTGTGTGTGTGTGTGTGTGTGTGTGTGTGCGTGTGTGTGTATGCGTGTGTGTGTGTGTGTGTGTGTGTGTGTACTATGATATAAAAAAATGGAAAAACAGAGTCACACAGAAATAACGCAGGATAATACTTGATATCTAGCGAGCCTACCATGATAATAGATAAATAGATACTTTGATAAAACATAATGCAATGAAAACGAACTACGAATAATAGAACAGATAAACTTCCATGTTGTTCAGTCCTAGATTGTGTTAAAAGAGATCCTCAATAACCCCTCACGTACCAGCAAACTGTGCCTACCTGTAGACAGTCCTCTCAGAGACCTCGAACGGTTTAAGGTCAACCCACAGAATGTCAGGGTAACTTTATACCACACACACACACACACACACACACACACACTTCCCTTCACCACCACCATTTCTTTTATATTTGAGGTCCCTCTGTGTTGTGTCATGTGATCCTAGACCCCGAGCATAGAAATACGGTGCAGAGTTTTGAAGTTCGTGAGAAATAGGAAACTGTGTTAGAGAAAAAAAAAGAGATTGAGTCTTTTTACAGATTATTTATAGATTACGTAAATATAGAAATGAGGTGAGAGGTTATGTTCTTAAGTGGGGAAGTGAAGGCTGAAGTGTGTGTGTGTCAGATGTTTATATTAAGGGGCACAGCGTCAGTGGACCTAATCAGCAAAGGACGGATGTATGACAGATTAACTGGTGTCAGAGGATGGTTGTCAGCTGTTGTCAGCACAAGCTGGCTGACACTTGTGGTTGACAAGGTTGACAACGTTTTGGAAGTAGTGATCTTACGTCTTATGTACAATGTCAACCAACATTGTAAGGTATGAGGCACCTGCTTTCATCAACCTAGGTGAACTTGCTCACACATATACGTAAACACACCCACAGAAACAACCAAATAACACTCATATAAACAATACATACATACATTCATGCATACATCCATACATACATCCATCCATACATACATACATACATACGTACATATATACATACATTTATACATAAATTTATACATACATTTATACATACATCACACATACATGCATATATATATGTACAAAAAAAACATACATACATACATACATACATACAAACATACATACATACATACATACTTACATACATACGTACACAGTCTGTGGAAGTCAACATCCTTCTCCTTCATAATACAACACTGAATGAGGCCAGACTCGGGCGTTTTTCCCCCACTTCGACTACCTGTTCTGTTCCAGCGATGTTATATATATGTATATATAATCTCCCGTAATTCCTAGACCTTACAACTTCCTCAATCTCTATTTCTGATGGTGTTCTCAGTCGATGATACACCCGACCTGCCAAATCTCAACTCTTAAAATAAACGACAACCCAAACATTTGCACCCCAAGCCCCATCTCCTCCCTCCTCCCTCTTCCCTCCTCCTTCCTTCCTCTTCCCTCCTCCCTCCTCCCTCCTCCCTCTTCCCTCCTCCCTCCTCCCTCTTCCCTCCCTTATATCCACCCTGATGAAGTATACCAGAGTCGTGGACTATCGTTTTTACGACTATCTTTGCCCTCGTAACTGAGACAAATATTGTTCACTGACAGAGGTCGTTATCTCGTGGTATATCTGTCACTTTGTGTCCCTCTATTTTTGATGTAAAGGGACATTTTTTTTTAACATTCATGTGCAATAAACTCCACCGCTATTTTCCCTCGCTCTCTATTGTACGTTGTAAATATATTTGATGATAACACTCTTTTTTTTCAGGGTCTAACGTGTATTTTGTACGATCCTCAAACGAAATTTCTAGTTAGGTGGGGTTTACTTTGAACTGCCGTATCACTCTAACTATCTACCTCTCTATCTATTCATCTACCGTTATATATATATATATATATATATATATATATATATATATATATATATATATATATATATATATTGGAAAGGATCACAATTTTGCGCGTGATCAACATATTCCTATGAGTCCACGGGGAAAATGAAACGAAAAGTTACCAAGTGCACTTTCGTGTAATAATCACATCATCAGGGGAGACACAAGAGAGAAATGTAACAGTCAGTTGATATACATCGAAGAGACGAAGCTAGGACGCCATTTATATATATATTTATATATATATATATATATATATATATATATATATATATATGTAACTGTGTATGAGGAGGAGCGATCAGTGTTCCCCCCACGCCCTCCTTGTACATCATTATGCAAAATCCCTGTCATTACTCACAGGAAAGAAATACAGTTTCGTTATCAAGCTTTAACCAACTTCTCACATGAGTTGAGTGTTTTGAATCAAAGTCTCTGTCTCTTTTTGGGCGAAAAACCTGACCCATCTTTTTTTGTGTGTGTGTTTTGTTTAACTAGGCCTATTGTATGAGCCACGAAACAATTGATAATCATTGTCAGGCCTCATTGTATGTACTTTTTCATGAATAAACCTGCTGAATAGAATATATTTTTTTTTTAAAGAAAAAACACTACACTGTCTTCTTTTTTATGATTTCAATTAACTTTGATATTTGTATATTTATATGATTTTTTAATCATTGTCCTTGAAAGGAATAAATCACAGAAGTCCTTCTCGTCTCTTAAAACACATATGTTAATGATGATCATGCATGACACCACTTCATAAGGATCATGAAGTGGTCAGTTCTTTTTAGTAAATCACACACTCACACACACACACACACACACACACACACACACACACACACACACACACACACAGTTGTAACACTGTTCATGCTTTTCTCCTCTCTCTCTCTCTCTCTCTCTCTCTCTCTCTCTCTCTCTCTCTCTCTCTCTCTCTCTCTCTCTCTCTCTCTCACATGATAAAAACCAAATTCGTTCACTCGTCCACATCTTTATAACATTTCATATTGATAAGTAATGACTATTCTGCAACCCGGAAATCTGATCTTCATAACATTTCGTGCTGATATTTCAGATTAAGCAACCTGGAAAATATATGAGCTTTCATGCTATCTTTTAATTACTCTAAAACCGTGTGATTCTGTTCCTCATATTCTGTAGTCAACTGTTGATATGTTAATTTGCTTATAATTAGTGAGGTGGAAATTAAATCAGTTCTGAACCTTTAAGAAAAAAAATCAAATCAGTTCTGAACCTTTAAAAAAAAAAAGGAATAAGGAAATACTTGAGTATTAGGAATTCAGTTCCTTTGACTGAACTCAGGTAATTTCTCCCACTCACATCTTTTACCTACACCTGGCTGGAGGAGACGTGAGTTACGGATCGCTAGTCAGTCAGGCCCAGAGAGAGAGAGAGAGAGAGAGAGAGAGAGAGAGAGAGAGAGAGAGAGAGAGAGAGAGAGAGAGAGAGAGAGAGAGAGAGAGACAGACAGACAGACAGACAGACAGACAGACAGAGTCACACAATGCTGTTGTCTTCTGCAGCCACACACATACACACGATCTCTTCCCTCTTTTCCAGCGCCAGAGAATTATAGACTCGTTCTTCATCCTCACAGCTGATGAAATATAAACAACAAGTCAATTTTTATTAACTTGCTGGACTAGCTAACCCACATTTTTGTCTGGGTAAGGTCATGACCTGGATTACCCTACCCACGTGAGTGTCTGAGCTAGGTCATGACCTGGATTACCCTACCCACGTGAGTGTCTGAGTAAGGTCATGACCTGGATTACCCTACCCACGTGAGTGTCTGAGTAAGGTCATGACCTGGATTGCCCTACCCACGTGAGTGTCTGGCAAAGCTCATGACCCAAGTTGGGGAATCTTGGTAAGGTCATGAACTCGCATGACCTTGCCCCACTCAGCGACATGGTACACTAAGGTCTCCCGTGAGATAAGGAATTAACCAGGAGAGCGTTCCAGCGACTTAAAGATGTTTGAATTCCTTGGAAAAATTGCCCAGAATAGCTGTCACAGTGTGGAGTCGAAGGTGTTCAGTTACTAATGTTTCTGAGAATAGACACCTTGACTCCAGCACTGGTAACAGGGACAAAAATGAATCGTCTTTAGCAAGAGAAAGAGTGTTGAATTGTCTGTACACCACCATCGTATTGGAAGAGAATTGTGCGATGTGAATATGATAGCTAAGGTTCTTTCTATATCTATATGCTAACTGAGAGAAATAGCAATCATACAAGTCATGAGAACAAGAGGCGTTTCAAAGGGTGTCAGTTTATAGAATCGAATCTCTCTGTTCAAAGGATCTATCAGAAACAAGTCTTGCTGAATACATGACATACAAGTCTTGACGAAGGTTCTTTATCCTTCTCCCACACTGTATCCTACAAGTCTTGCAGGAGATTGTGAAATGATAATAGATAGTTCAAATTTTTATCATTATCGTATTAGTATATGTTCAATACTTCTGTACACTCGACCTAGCGTGATCTGTGTGATGTTTGAGTGTTCATTCTGATCTGGATGATGCTTTAGTGTTCTCAATTTGATCTGTGTGATGTTTGAGTGTTTAATCTAATCTATGTGATGTCTGAGAGTTCTTAGTTTGATCTATGTGATGGTTGAGTGTTTACAGTTATCTCATTCTTTATTCATATTATGTGTAAAAGAAAAAGACTTTATCACTTTATTTTCATCTTTCAGAATTTTTTCTGAAACTACTGAGAAGTTCATAGAATTCTTTAATGATATAGAATAATATAGAATGATTAGAAAGGTTTCTGAATCCACCGTTCTATCATAGGATATGAATCTATCTGTCTCACGAAAGAATTCTGTGGTCTATCGTATTTCATTATATTTGTTACATCTATATGCTATGGAGGCTGATCTATCTACCTCTATCAGTCATTATGACGTTTTACCACTACGTTCTACACAATACTCACTACACATCACAGCCACCACAACGTACATATAAAAGTTATCTTCAACAAGACTCCGTAACCCTTCCACTACTCCCGATCATGTCTCTCCTCTACATTATCCTCACGTCTAACCACTACATATCCCACTACATATATATATATATATATATATATATATATATATATATATATATATATATATATATATATATATATATATATATATATATATATATATATATATATATATATATATATATATATATATATATATATATATATATATATATATATATATATATATATATATATATATCTCCACTACTACCTTGACCCCTCCCCCATTACATATACCTGCCCCTACCCAGTTACATATCTGGGATCGAATTAGATCCTCCAGGGAAATCTCCCCCACGCCCTCTTTACCTGAATTGAATTTCCCGTTGAATAATGTTGGGCAAGACATCTACTGGTCCCTGCTGCCGCCCTGGGCCTCACCACGAGTCAATGTATTCAAATGTACTTTTGTTGTTGTTTCGCTGTATATCTTCCCAGGGTCATGCTATAATTTCCAGGATCTGGGGGGCTTGTAGTCTGTGATGTATATATCAACATTACCAGCTGATATTTTATCTATTATTCCTTATCTATTATCTATTTCGTTATTTGTCTACTTTTTTCATTTCTTTTTCGGGTGCAAGTGGGATGGTATAGTGAGGAAGACACGAAAGGTATTCGTAGTTTTGTCATTCTTTCGTTCGTTTCTGAAGTTAGAGGAAAGTTGAGTGTTGTCTCACTGGAGATGTAGGTAGGTCAGTCAGCGTACCTAAGGCTTGAAAGGACGAGGAGGAAAGAGTTAGCCAAAGACGATCGACGCTCAGCCACTGGACTCCACTCTGCCTACACTCCTGTCTCCCATCATCACCCAGTGAGGCCAATCTGCTCATTCCCTCAGTGTGTAGAGCAGCGTCATGGAGTAACCTGTGGCTCGGTCATGCGTCCTTCGAATCAAAGGAGACAAATATGGCACTTGCTTTCGAGGTGACGATATCATAGAGGCAAATATATATATATATATATATATATATATATATATATATATATATATATATATATATATATATATATATATATATACATAAAATCCTTTTTTGCCCCAGGAGTCCCTCCTATATAATGATAAATTCTTCCTAGTGGACCATCAAAGAGATAGAGAGAATCGTAAATAGTGAACACGTCCGGCGTGTTGCGTATCTGATGGCTGCGCACGGTAGCAAACCTTCCCTCCCCCGCCTGCGACCAACAATGGCCTCACCCCGGACGTAACTCATGGAGACACTGGTCTCACAGTAACTCTCCAGCGCCCAGCGACCCCTGAGGGATGACTTCCTTCCTCATCTTTACGGCCTGGAAGGCTATGGAAGGGGTGGATATCTCTCCAGTGGTAATCCCTGCTGAAGACAACATTAGCTGGGATATATATATATATATATATAAGGTGAGAATTCTTCTCTACCCTTTGAACACACTGAGGTCATTATCATGGCGAGAGATGGCTACCAAAAGCCTAAGCCAATAGCTAGGTTCTCTCAGAGCAGAGATATAGATATAGCTATAACGTTCGTTCAAGTTTGGGATGAAAGAGAAGAAGAAAATATCCCAGATTTCTTCTTTTTTTCGTTTAGGTGGGATAGGGACGGGGATAGAGGCAAAATTGTGATAGATATCAGAAATCTGACGTTTTGTTCTGGAGTGACGCCATACGAAGCGAGTGTCTCGCTGCCAACGAAGAGATCACGACCTTCGAAAGACATCATAAAGCAATGATGTAAAGGAAAGTAGTCCGAGATACGTGTAGTAACCCGTAGGGAACATAGCGACCTGTTGAAGATTATTCGAAAGGAGGAAAGTGGTGGGGAAAGAGGCGATACAGACTTCAAACTTTTTAGGACATCGTGCGTTTTATATGGACACACTACAACTGGAGAAGTAGTCTGATATGTTCGTCAGTTCTTGTGTCCTGTGTTGGCCCTCCATAACGCTCTTCCTGGAAGCCTTCTTTCAGTGTGCTCTGTCTGGATGCCTCTCTTACCTTGCGCCCTCGCCCCCACATCCTCTAGGAAACCTGCTTCGTGTCCTTTCAAAGACGTTTCCTTATACTTGACGCGTCTTGTATGATCAAGCGATTATCCGGAAGACAAGAAATGTCTTCTACTCAATGTAGAATATTGTGAGCCACTGTGTTGCTCTTATGTATTCTGTAAACTGCTAAAATACTGCTGTAAACTAGTGTCATCTATTGAATATCGTAAAGTATCGTGCACTGTTGTGTTACAGAGTCAAGCACTATTAGATTCATGAAGTTTTGAAATATTTCACAGACTTCTCACCAGGGATCACTCACACATTTCTTTGTTTCTACTTTAAGTCTTCATGATCTCAAAATTAGAACCATATGAACCTGGCTCACACTTCAAAACAATATAATCTTAAGTCTCATAATTTCTATATGTCTGTAAATCATTTATTATATTTTTCTGACACATGTATAGAAAGTATTGACAGTGGGTAAGAAGAAACGAAGGTCGAATGCATCGTCTTCAAAGATATTTTTGCATGAGATGAACGAAGGGAAAATCCTCAAAAAAAAAAGGAAAAAAATACCTGGGATGAATGGGAAATTTTTTTTCTATGTTTCGACAATGACAAATGTGGGACCATTAGGGGGAAAAACGAACATGCAAACGTCATCTGAACTTTGGAAATGAATTTCCACAGGGAGAACTAAAAGCGATAACCAGTGTTGCCATCATGAGGTCAGTGTTTTTGTTGTGAATTCCTCATCACTGCTACCAAAAGAAGACTTTATCAAATTGGTATTATTGTAGCCTCATCCCCTGACCACAATTATGAGAAAAAGAAAATGTTACAAAGTTAAGAACTTAAGCTCACGAGGGAAATAAACTTACTCCATTTGGGATATATCTTATGGTGGAGAACTTAAGCTTTTAACTGTACATGGCCCTTCAAGGGTCAAGGGTGTGATCAAAGGCCAGGCCATCATATCTAAGGATTGTACCGTTCTGTACAAGTGTCGTACCCTCCTCTTCAAGGGTCATACCTTCCTGCTCAAGGGTCGTATCGTCCTGTTCAAGGGTCGTACCGTCTTGCCTAAGGGCTGTCCCTGACGTGCCTTAGGGTCGACTCGTCATGGCCAAGATGTGTATTATTTACAAGAGGAAATACATTAGTATTCCCAGGAGTGTGTCATTCTTCTTGTGTTATTAAGTTCCGCCATGATATATGATCAGACCTCCTGTATTATTGCATAGCAGGACTCAAGTTTATATGTAAATTATATGATTTGTGTCCATCTGTTTTACCCTTGTGCTTCAGTGTGTGTGTGTGTGTGTGTGTGTGTGTGTGTGTGTGTGTGTGTGTGTGTGTGTGTGTGTGTGTGTGTGTGTATATAGCACATCTTTTGCCTCCTTCTCGTGGATGACCTTTCTTGTTGATCTCTGACCTTTTATCGATGACCTTTGACCCTACGTTATCAAGATAAAGTCACTTCTAATGTACACTCAACACTAGTGTCACTATAACGTTTACCAAATTTCTTAATAATTTCCTGTGTTTGAATCCTCGACCCTCACAATTTGAATATATCTTTTTTCCCATCATCTTAGATGTATGACAATTTATTTTATAATTAGTTCATCTCTTTATTCTTATTCTGTTTATTCATTCTATTCTTTATCCCGTTGTTTAACAGTGGCAGCATGAAACACACATACATTCTTAGGCTGAATTGATCAAAATCGAATGTTCATCTAGTTAAGGTAAGGGAAGCAAGCGAATTCTTCACCTAACTAATTCTTAACTCTAATTCTTCAGCTAACTAATTCTTAACTCTAATTCTTCGGCTAACAGTTCTTAACTCTAATTCTTCAGCTAACAGTTCTTAACTCTAATTCTTCACCTAACTAATTCGTAACTCTAATTCTTCAGCTAACAATTCTTAACTCTAATTCTTCAGCTAACAATTCTTAACTCTAATTCTTCAGCTAACTAATACTTAACTCTAATGACCAACAAAGTGTGATGATCCAGGGCTGTGGTGTGAGCGTTACAGTAACATTTCATGCAGTAATTCCACTCCTGTATCATAATTCCCTTGTATATTGGTGGACGCTGGAATTCATATGTTTTGGGTGAACGAAATATCAAATATATATATAAAAAAAAAGGACGGATAGAATCCAACCACATATGCACGTACACAAACATTGTAACAAATATGTATATGCATGTGCATTTATTAATACAGTTGTATAATACACGCATGCAAGAGAGGGAAGAGGAACCGTAAAGTTATACAAGACTGTATTTTACACACACACACACACACACACACACACACACACACATTATATATATATAATGAGAGCGAGCGAGAGAGAGAGAGAGAGAGAGAGAGAGAGAGAGAGAGAGAGAGAGAGAGAGAGAGAGAGAGAGAGAGAGAGAGAGAGAGAGAGAGAGAGAGAGAGAGAGAGAGAGAGAGAGAGAGAGAGAGAGAGAGAGAGAGAGTCGGCTGCTGATTAGTCTAGAGTGTAAGGTTCTCTCTCTCCGGATGTTCATCATGATGCCTCTGTAAGAAATAGGAACGAAAGAAAAAGAAAAAAGAAAGATGGATGTCTCTCATAAAACAGCGTCTGTTGTATCTTGTTGGGGTGGGTGGGTGGAGGTTGGAGGTGGGGGGGATTGTGGAGATAAATGTATTTCTTCTTTTTTCCCTCATCCAGTCTGGTTGGGAAGTGATGTTTTGTAGGCCCAGATGGTTGATGGAGTGCCATCTAGATGCACACATCATCCGTTCTTTAACATCATAATTACTTTCTGGTATATTTTATTTCCTTATATGGGGTATTTCCTAGATTTTTTACTGTACGAGTCTGTATATATATATATATATATATATATATATATATATATATATATATATAGAGAGAGAGATAGATATATAGAGAGAGAGAGAGAGAGAGAGAGAGAGAGAGAGAGAGAGAGAGAGAGAGAGAGAGAGAGCCCGTGCGCCTGTCCTCACCTCTGCTTACACACTTTACCTCATAATTGTCACAATTAACTGTCACCTTCTCTATATTCCTTCTGATTATCTATTCAGAAACATTAGTCTCTTGATCGATTTAGGCTCTACAGCAACAGGTGATTATTGATCTATTCACAATCTCCACCACAAATC
The DNA here is from genome assembly GCF_036320965.1 of Panulirus ornatus. Taxonomy (NCBI): domain Eukaryota; kingdom Metazoa; phylum Arthropoda; class Malacostraca; order Decapoda; family Palinuridae; genus Panulirus; species Panulirus ornatus. The sequence goes on from NC_092242.1 coordinate 61,863,018, forward strand.
TATCGCAACCTTTCAACTTAGTCCTATGGTCGACATAGAATATCCCTGCATTATTTACAGAATATCATCCCATTGAAATCCCAATATCGAGATATTCACCACCAGCTGGACTGTATACATGATAATATCATCAAAGGTCTTTGCCAGGCCAATAAAGGCTTTGTACTCTTTGATTTTAGTAGCTGCTAAAACAGAGAATACTGCTATTAAAATGGAGAATCCTTAATATAACTTTATATGCTGTTTTATAACCTCTGTGTCAATATCTGCCATGCGTGTCTTTCATTTGATGTGCAGATCAGCACCATCTATCATTTCCATCACCTTACAGATGCACACTTACGTATCTATCTCCTCTCATAATGATCCCTTGTTCTTACAGTTAGTGAAGAAGCTTACAACGAAATCTCACTGTGTTTTAAGTCTGATGTTTCCACTTACGATGATATCATACTTGTCAACCCGATATATATATATATATATATATATATATATATATATATATATATATATATATATATATATATATATATATATATATATATATATATATATATATATATATATATATATATATATATATATATATATATATATATATATATATATATATATATATATATACATATATATATATATATATATATACATGTAAATTTATATACCATAGAAGGGGTCATAATATCGTTTGATTAATTCTATGTTTCATGAATGTCTCTTAAAGAAGGTATACACAGATATGCCAATACACATTGACTACATATGTAAATCAATGATCATCCCTTTCTTCCATCAACCTATGTATGGTATGGAGTGGACACACTGACACAAAAATCCTAAGGATAAACATGTTCCTTATTTCTCGAAGTATTAGGTGAGGTTTGGTGGGAAACGCAGCGAAAGAACTAATGCCAAGTTCTCATAAGAAGCGGAAAGGAAGTGTTTGGAAATTACCTAACGACGTCATTGGCCGGATGAAGATATAGACGATATATAGGAATGGAGGGAGGGAGGGGGGGAGTACGGTAGCGGGTGCCCCACTCCCCCCCAGTGTGTTTATATAAGGCTGGAGGAAGGTTGGGTACCTCAGCCTCCAACACATATCATATTCCTGGCTTAATGATGACCTGGAGTGTACCAGAATACGGCCTTCCTCTCTCTCTCTCTCTCTCTCTCTCTCTCTCTCTCTCTCTCTCTCTCTCTCTCTCTCTCTCTCTCTCTCTCTCTCTCTCTCTCTCTCTGTCTGATAGATGCTCCCGTCACCCACCGAGGGAGGTCATAACCTGCACAACATAATGACATGTAACACAGTTATCCGGGTCGTCTTCCTTTACGACGCTCATCTGACCCAAATATATCCCTTGATGATTTCCTCCATAAAACGCTACAGTTAGCCAGAACTTCACCGTTCCCGGCCTTAGACGTGAACAAACAGAAGTGAAGGAGGAGGAGGCGGGGGAGAAAAAAGCATCACCAGATGTGACAGTAGATGTTTGCGAAGGTGTATTCAATTTCAGGGTGAGCCAGAGTTCAATATGTTATCATGTGGTGTGTTGTGATGTGACTATGAGGTCATCTGCGTATGAAAGGACTTTCACACTCTGGTGTGTGTGTGTGTGTGTGTGTGTGTGTGTGTGTGTGTGTGTGTGTGTGTGTGTGGAGAGAGAGAGAGGGTATGTAAGGAGAGGTTAAAGAGGGTTGGGGAACGCATAGGACCCTGAGGAACCCCTTAATACAGCTTGGGGATTTCGGGTGCGATGCTTTTTTCTTTTTTTGGGATGGTGTGTGTGACACTGGCTTACCGTCCCTCTTCAAAGTTTCCTACTATCCATTTCGTGTCGTCAGTACTGTTGAAGTCGTCGTCCAATGGAGGACATGTGATGGATCGTCTCTCTTCAAAGGGTCTTATCCATTTCGTGTCGTCAGTGCTGTGGAAGTCGTCGTCCAATGGAGGACATGTGATGGATCGTCTCTCTTCAAAGGGTCTTATCCATTTCGTCGTCAGTACTGTGGAAGTCGTCGTCCAATGGAGGACATGTGATGGATCGTCTCTCTTCAAAGGGTCTTATCCATTTCGTGTCGTCAGTGCTGTGGAAGTCGTCGTCCAATGGAGGACATGTGATGGATCGTCTCTCTTCAAAGGGTCTTATCCATTTCGTGTCGTCAGTACTGTGGAAGTCGTCGTCCAATGGAGGACATGTGATAGATCGTCTCTCTTCAAAGGGTCTTATCCATTTCGTGTCGTCAGTACTGTGGAAGTCGTCGTCCAATGGAGGACATGTGATGGATCGTCTCTCTTCAAAGGGTCTTATCCATTTCGTTGTCAGTACTGTGGAAGTCGTCGTCCAATGGAGGACATTATGATGGATCGTCTCTTTAAGGTTTTGTCTTCCACGGCAGTTGATCCTTGCAGCCACCACCTGCTTGGGATGAGCCCCCGACCCAGCCATCCAAACCTCCTGCCAGCCGAGGAGGCTCATAACAAGGACTGAGAGGAAGGGGAGGTGGGTCAGGTGAAAGCCATTGGATATGGGGAAGACTCCAGACAACAGAGACGCATCATTAGGATCGTCGTAGTCTTAGAGGTATATAGCCCTGCCCGAGTGAGCCTATCCAACACACAACACGAAGCGTTACTTGAGACTGAAACACAAACCTGGTAAATACCGTTTTTACATAACATGTAATTACGAATCTAAAGACTGGAGATTAAACCGTCAATCTCCAGTAATTCATTTATCATTACTTTTTTTAAAATTTTTCCCTGAGTAGTGTTATATTCCCAGTGATTTGTGTCCAGATTTCGCCACTGGAGAAGATTTTTGTCACCTCGCTTCGGTGTCTCATTCTAAGTGAGTGGAAGTCTTATTCAAGGCTAAGGCATACGTGCCCACGCAAGGCTAAGGATGCGTCCCCGTGCCTGTGTTTGTCTGAGGGGGTCGTAAGACTATACAGTTCATGGGCGACAGGTGACCAAGAGGAGTTAATGAGATGCACACAAAACACCTGGATATATATCTCTCTGCAGATGACATTTCCGGGTGTATGATAATGTCATATGCAAAGAGTGTGGTGAGGGGCGGGGGTTAAGAGAATCTGAATGGATTTAGATCACATGTAATCCCATGTACATTTCTCGTCTGACCACCTCTACATGGGTCACAGCATTTGTGTTTCACCCATGCCCTCCAGCGCTCGACGGAACCTGGTCTGTATCTCCAAGGGTGACCTAACAGTAAGGCCATGGATTCGATTAAGGTTATACCAGTATCATAATAGTCTCTCTCTCTCTCTCTCTCTCTCTCTCTCTCTCTCTCTCTCTCTCTCTCTCTCTCTCTCTCTCTCTCTCTCTCTCTCTCTCTTAGGGGGGTTATCGAGCAACCGTGCACTTACCTAGTGATCTTAGACACAATGAGCTAAGACAATACGATCCTCCAGCATCGCCAGCATAGGAATGGAGAACTTATGGTGAATCTAATATCTGAAAAGCTGTTGAAAGCTGTTATCCAACGTGATAGAAAACACTAATGGTATCCCCTTTAAAACGGAATGGCCCTCTGTGACGTAGTTGGTAATCAGTAAGTATAATCTAGACTTGATCTCCGTTAACTGGTATGCAAATTAAGAGTTCACAGAGGTACAGGGAAAACACCAGACGCATCGAGAGAGACGTGTGTTCACAAAACTGTGTTGGGTCGTCATCCATCGTGAGAGACGAGTGTTCACAAAACTGTGTTGGGTCGTCATCCATCGGGAGAGACGAGTGTTCACAAAACTGTGTTGGGTCGTCATCCATCGCGAGAGACGTGTGTCCACAAAACTGTCTTGGGTCGTCATCCATCGTGAGAGACGTGTGTTCACAACACTGTGTTGGGTCGTCATCCATCGGGAGAGACGTGTGTTCACAACACTGTGTTGGGTCGTCATCCATCGTGAGAGACGTGTGTTCACAACACTGTGTTGGGTCGTCATCCATCCCTCCTCTCAGATCCTTCATGGTTTATTCTGAATAGGTTTTTTTTGTACATTTTTCCCTGAGTTCTGATGTCCAAACATGGCAAAGCCGGAACTCTGTAGGAGGAGGATGAGGAGGAGATGCAGTGCTGGTATGAACTGTGTGAACGAATGCTTTGAGGCAAGCCTTTCATTCCGTGTTTTACATCCATCTCTTTCATTGTTCTTCAGTGTAAGGACTTAGCTCTCTCGTCTAGTGTGGAGGGACATGCATTCTCATTCTAGATTAAACAGACCGTCCAGCTTATCTTTGATTCAGGCGCACTGTCATGACTTAGAGGTTCTTCATAAACATCCGAAATCACATTTGAACCAATTGTCTTTTAGACCATGTTAGAGTTATATACATTCTAGATCATACTAGAGCTATATACACTCTAGATCATATTAGAGCTATATACACTCTAGATCACACTAGAGCTATATACACTCTAGATCACACTAGAGCTATATACACTCTAGATCATACTAGAGCTATATACATTCTAGATCATACTAGAAATATATACACTCTAGATCATACTAGAGCTATATACATTTTAGATCATACTAGAGTTATATACACTCTAGATCACACTAGAGCTATATACACTCTAGATTATACTAGAGCTATATGCACTCTAGATCACACTAGGCAGAACTAGAGGTATGCAAATCCTGGATTACATTAGACGTATAGATATTCGAGATAATGTAAGGAAGAGATGATGATAATATTCTGTTATGATGGACGCTGGTTCTATTCCTCGTGAGTGAATCACAAAGGTCATTTCCCTGGACATGTTATAAGGTCATTTCCTCAAATAAGGTCATGAAGACTTTTCCCAAGTCAGGTAATTAAGGTCAGTTTCCTGGAGAGGTCATGACGTCATTTCCCATCCAGGTCAGAGTGTCCGTTTCATTGGTGAATCATTTATGTGATTTCCGGAGTCAGGTCATAAGGTCATCCTCGGAGTCAGGTCATAAGGTCATTTCCCTGGTCAGGTAGTAAGGTCAGTTTCCTGGACATGTTATAAGGTCAATGACCTTTCACCTCGGGTGTATCTCGACCCCTCTACTCCTCTCTTGACCTCCATGATGTCCATAGAGCACTGAGTATAGAGCACTGAACATAGAGCACTGAACACAGAGCACTGAGCACAGAGCATTTAGCATAGAGCACTGATCATAGAGCATTAAGCATAGAGCACTGAGCATAGAGCACTGAGCATAGAGTACTGAGCATAGAGCACTGATCATAGAGCATTAAGCATAGAGCACTGAGCATAGAGCACTGAGCATAGAGTACTGAGCATAGAGTACTGAGCATAGAGCACTGAGCATAGAGCATTAAGCATAGAGGATTTAACATAGAGCATTAAGCATAGAGGATTTAACATAGAGCACTGAGCATAGAGCTGGAGCCGTCGACAATCTTGGGTCGTTCCCTTAAGAGCTGCACTATTGTGGTCACTACGTCACTGTTATTGTATCCTTATAATACAGTTGTATCTTTATAATACAGTTGTATCTTTATGATACAGTTGTATCCTTATGATACAGTTGTATCTTTATGATACAGTTGTAGTAGCTGGAAGTTTGGTGGTGTATTACTAAGCACTTCACGGATCATCTAGACCTAACGCTGTAGTATTTCATGAACTTCATCGTCAATAAGAGCAAGATTCATGTGATTACAGTTGTCACACATACGTACATACATATCCGGTACAGTGTTGTCAAGTAAATCTAAGTGATTACATATCCGGTACAGTGTTGTCAAGAAAATCTCAAGTGATTACATATCCGGTACAGTGTTGTCAAGTAAATCTTAGTGATTACATATCCGGTACAGTGTTGTCAAGTAAACCAAAGTGATTACATATCCGGTACAGTGTTGTCAAGTCAATCTAAGTAATTACATATCCGGTACAGTGTTGTCAAGTCAATCTTAAGTGATTACATATCCATGTAACAATGCCTTAGATGTACACAACACGAGAGCGATTAAATACATTTGCCAAACGAGCTCAGAGTATGACGAACATAGTGTGATTAATGAGACCAATTATGAGTTAATGAAAGTTACGACGGTAATGGAGTGTAATATATTTGGTGTGTCGTTATGCGTTTTGAAATTTAATAGGTGTTGATTGGTGCACTCTCATTTTTTTTTTTTTTTTTTTTTTTCCAAAAGAAGGAACAGAGAAGAGGTCCAGGTGAGGATATTCCCTCAAAGGCCCAGTCCTCTGTTCTTAACGCTACCTCGCTATCGCGGGAAATAGCGAATAGTATGAAAAAAAAAAAAAAAAAAAAAAAAAAAATATATATATATATATATATATATATATATATATATATATATATATATATATAGATAGATAGAGAGAGAGAGAGAGAGAGAGAGAGAGAGAGAGAGAGAGAGAGAGAGAGAGAGAGATCCCTGTGTGCTAAACGTTGACCATGTCGCCCTGAGGTCAAGGGATCAAATAACAGCCAGGGATGAGCCAACAATTAATTTTCCCAGGTCACCAGAACCTAATTAATAATGAGAGAGAGAGAGAGAGAGAGAGAGAGAGAGAGAGAGAGAGAGAGAGAGAGAGAGAGAGAGAGAGAGAGAGAGAGAGAGAGAGAGAGAAGGGGGTCTGGGGGGGAAAATCCCACAGAGTCCCTGTCGTAATAAAATCCCTCAGGTTTTCATGGGAGGCACACGATATGGGTCGTGTTGGGACACCTAGAGGGGAATTGCAATGGTCGACTCGGCTGTTCGAGTCGGAAAGTTTGACACTTTCTTCCTTTTTACTGGTTGTCTGCTCCAGATACGACTCCTGCAACTGTGGGTTGTGGCTTGCTAGGAAAGGCTAGTTCAGTGCTAGTTTATACTGCTAGTAGAACTAGTCCTGGTTAATAGTAAATGTAATAGTAGGAATGATGATAATGATTATGATAACAGTTCACAATATATACCTTCACATAATGTATATAAGTTTTTATTTTTTCTCTAGACACATTATGAATAAATAATTACCTCATAATAAGACATCAAAGTAAGAAAACTATGCATGAAATGTCATTACCAAATTTGAGGGTATATATATATATATATATATATATATATATATATATATATATATATATATATATACGAATAAAGTGCATATGAACGCGCACCTTCATAGAACATACAAAGCTCCAACAGCCAGGATCGAACCTGGGACCCCTTGTGCAAGAGGCAGGCATGCTAACCGCTAGGCTAAGGGACTGTATAATAGGAAACAACTATTCGAAATACTAAGTACTCGAATACCATTCGTCTCACAATGGTGAGCAACGGGGTCTATCGGTTGTTTCCGAACAGAACACATAGCCAGCTGATAGCGTTTTACCGAACCTGACTGTACAACGCGGAGTTATATGAATACGAATAAAGTGTATATGAACGCGCACCTTCATAGAACATACAAAGCTCCAACAGCCAGGATCGTATTCATATAACTCCGCGTTGTACAGTCAGGTTCGGTAAAACGCTATCAGCTGGCTATGTGTTCTGTTCGGAAACAACCGGTAGACCCCGTTGCTCACCATAGTGAGACGAAGGGTATTCGAGTACTTAGTATTTCGAATAGTTGTTTCCTATTATACAGTCCCTTAGCCTAGCGGTTAGCATGCCTGCCTCTTGCACAAGGGGTCCCAGGTTCGATCCTGGCTGTTGGAGCTTTGTATGTTCTATATATATATATATATATATATATATATATATATATATATATGACATCATATAAAAGAAAAAAGTCTCTCTCTCTCAAGAGCACCGGTACGGAAACTTTTAGCTGGGAACGCCCCCCCCTGGGTCTTTGGTGGCCAGCGCCTCCTGCAAGGTGAACATTTTGAACAACTAGAACGTAGATAGCCAAGACTCATTCCCACCTGTTAAGCCTTTGGAACACCGCCTTTCTCCTCGCACACCCCTGAGGCATGGCATAGTTCACGCAACGACAAACACATTGTTTTTTTTGTTGGGTGTTGTTGTTGTTGTTTTTGTTCTTATCATGCTGATGACATATCCAGACGTCTCGTTTTCCTTTGATGAAAGATTTCTCTCTCTGTCCCATCTTCTGTACAACCTCGCCCACACCAAGGGGCTCTCTGTGTGATGAATACATTACACGTACATGAACGCGCTGTGCTCATGAATACATTACACGTACATGAACGCGCTGTGCTCATGAATACATTACACGTACATGAACGCGTTGTGCTCATGAATACATTACACGTACATGAACGCGTTGTGCTCATGAATACATTACACGTACATGAACGCGTTGTGCTCATGAATACATTACACGTACATGAACGCGTTGTGCTCATGAATACATTACACGTACATGAACGCGTTGTGCTCATGAATACATTACACGTACATGAACGCGTTGTGCTCATGAATACATTACACGTACATGAACGCGTTGTGCTCATGAATACATTACACGTACATGAACGCGTTGTGCTCATGAATACATTACACGTACATGAACGCGTTGTGCTCATGAATACATTACACGTACATGAACGCGTTGTGCTCATGAATACATTACACGTACATGAACGCGTTGTGCTCATGAATACATTACACGTACATGAACGCGTTGTGCTCATGAATACATTACACGTACATGAACGCGTTGTGCTCATGAATACATTACACGTACATGAACGCGTTGTGCTCATGAATACATTACACGTACATGAACGCGTTGTGCTCATGAATACATTACACGTACATGAACGCGTTGTGCTCATGAATACATTACACGTACATGAACGCGTTGTGCTCATGAATACATTACACGTACATGAACGCGTTGTGCTCATGAATACATTACACGTACATGAACGCGTTGTGCTCATGAATACATTACACGTACATGAACGCGTTGTGCTCATGAATACATTACACGTACATGAACGCGTTGTGCTCATGAATACATTACACGTACATGAACGCGTTGTGCTCATGAATACATTACACGTACATGAACGCGTTGTGCTCATGAATACATTACACGTACATGAACGCGTTGTGCTCATGAATACATTACACGTACATGAACGCGTTGTGCTCATGAATACATTACACGTACATGAACGCGTTGTGCTCATGAATACATTACACGTACATGAACGCGTTGTGCTCATGAATACATTACACGTACATGAACGCGTTGTGCTCATGAATACATTACACGTACATGAACGCGCTGTGCTCATGAATACATTACACGTACATGAACGCGTTGTGCTCATGAATACATTACACGTACATGAACGCGTTGTGCTCATGAATACATTACACGTACATGAACGCGTTGTGCTCATGAATACATTACACGTACATGAACGCGTTGTGCTCATGAATACATTACACGTACATGAACGCGTTGTGCTCATGAATACATTACACGTACATGAACGCGTTGTGCTCATGAATACATTACACGTACATGAACGCGTTGTGCTCATGAATACATTACACGTACATGAACGCGCTGTGCTCATGAATACATTACACGTACATGAACGCGTTGTGCTCATGAATACATTACACGTACATGAACGCGTTGTGCTCATGAATACATTACACGTACATGAACGCGTTGTGCTCATGAATACATTACACGTACATGAACGCGTTGTGCTCATGAATACATTACACGTACATGAACGCGTTGTGCTCATGAATACATTACACGTACATGAACGCGTTGTGCTCATGAATACATTACACGTACATGAACGCGTTGTGCTCATGAATACATTACACGTACATGAACGCGTTGTGCTCATGAATACATTACACGTACATGAACGCGTTGTGCTCATGAATACATTACACGTACATGAACGCGTTGTGCTCATGAATACATTACACGTACATGAACGCGTTGTGCTCATGAATACATTACACGTACATGAACGCGTTGTGCTCATGAATACATTACACGTACATGAACGCGTTGTGCTCATGAATACATTACACGTACATGAACGCGTTGTGCTCATGAATACATTACACGTACATGAACGCGTTGTGCTCATGAATACATTACACGTACATGAACGCGTTGTGCTCATGAATACATTACACGTACATGAACGCGTTGTGCTCATGAATACATTACACGTACATGAACGCGTTGTGCTCATGAATACATTACACGTACATGAACGCGTTGTGCTCATGAATACATTACACGTACATGAACGCGTTGTGCTCATGAATACATTACACGTACATGAACGCGTTGTGCTCATGAATACATTACACGTACATGAACGCGTTGTGCTCATGAATACATTACACGTACATGAACGCGTTGTGCTCATGAATACATTACACGTACATGAACGCGCTGTGCTCATGAATACATTACACGTACATGAACGCGCTGTGCTCATGAATACATTACACGTACATGAACGCGTTGTGCTCATGAATACATTACACGTACATGAACGCGTTGTGCTCATGAATACATTACACGTACATGAACGCGTTGTGCTCATGAATACATTACACGTACATGAACGCGTTGTGCTCATGAATACATTACACGTACATGAACGCGCTGTGCTCATGAATACATTACACGTACATGAACGCGCTGTGCTCATGAATACATTACACGTACATGAACGCGCTGTGCTCATGAATACGTTACACGTACATGAACGCGTTGTGCTCATGAATACATTACACTTACATGAACACGTTGTGCTCATGAATACATTACACGTACATGAACGCGTTGTGCTCATGAATATTCTCATGTCATATAGTAGAGATACCAGTGGTGGATAGGCCCGGTCTTCCATGCTGTGATATGTAAGGCAGCAGTAGTGTTGATTTCCCACTCGAGTTCTTGATGATTCTCGTCTCTTGCGTCGTTCTTTTTTTTTTTGGAGGGGAGATGTAGGGGAGAGGAGGCAAGAGCGTGTCTATAACCCTCCTCCTTCCGTCTCGATACCCATTTAACATTGAGAATTCACAGACCTCTAGCTTATCTTCCTAGCGTCCTATAGAGAACAAGACAGAACTGTCTACTTTACCCATTAACAATGACAATCCAAAATAAATTCTTAGTTATTTTTCGGCATATTTTTTTCAAAAGGTTCCTTTCCTCTCTCTCTCTCTCTCTCTCTCTCTCTCTCTCTCTCTCTCTCTCTCTCTCTCTCTCTCTCTCTCTCTCTCTCTCTCTCTCTCTCTCTTGCACGTAGCAGGTGGTTCGCCACATATCCTTACCCACATCTGACCTGACTCAGAATCAGTCTTTAGTTATTGCCTTGTAACACAACAGTGAAAAAAATATACATATAAAAGTATTCTATCCAACATTTCACATGTTCTGTGTGCAACTCGCAAAGTATCAAAATGCAATAGGGATTTGGAGAATAATATGTCTTCCTCGAAACTACCATCGTATGAAAGACTTTGGGCTCAAGTGGCCTTCAAAAGTATTAATGAACTCGAATTGATAATAAATATTTATAAAACAAACATGATCATTCATTATCATTCATTCATGAAAGCCAAAAAAAAAAAAGTGAGGGACTTGCTGATTGAAACCGTGATTATACAAGTGAATAATCCCAACATGATTGATGTATCTGGGAGAAAAGTGGGATTGATGAGTCGCGAGGACCGTGTGATTGATGTATGTATGTAGAGTGTGTGGTTGATGCATAAATAGGTAATGTGTGGTTGGGTGTATCTAGAGGGAGTGTGTGGTTCGTGTGTGTAGAGGGAGTGTGTGGTTGATGCATATATAGGTAATGTGTGGTTGGGTGCATCTAGAGGGAGTGTGTGGTTCGTGTGTCTAGAGGGAGTGTGTGGTTGATGTATCCAGAGAGTGTGTGTGTTGATGTATGTAGAGTGTGTGGTTGATGTACCTAGAAAGAGTGCAGGATTTACGTATGTAGAGAGAGAGTGTAGGGGTTTGATGCATGTAGAGAGAGCGTGTGAAGTTGATGTATCCAGAGAGAGAGAGAGAGAGAGAGAGAGAGAGAGAGAGAGAGAGAGAGAGAGAGAGAGAGAGAGAGAGAACGGTGGCCATCCATCCGCCTCTCACACACTTGGCCAAGTCATTACCCACTTGAGGACCTGAAGATAAGTACCTCAGTCATTCATTAGTAAGTCAGTCCTCAACAGACTCAGCATGAAGAGGCATAATCAGTCTCATTAAACTAGTCTTTATCTTTTTGAATTTACTAATTAACACCAGAGTTAAAAATAAACTTAGAAAGTTATATCTTTTTTCTTTTTTTTTTTTCCTTTTTCCATTTATTCTTTACTCTGGTTTCTCTGTTTCACTTTCCCCCTCTTTCATGTGTGTGTTTGTGTGTATGTGTCTCTCTCTCCCCTGTCATTCCCCTACGTCATTTCCACACACATATGTTCCAATGTGTTTCCCCTCCTTCCTGTTCACTCCTTTATTACCCTACTCTATTCCTTTTCCCTCTACACCGGTCAATCTTTCTTCTTCTCTCTCTCTCTCTCTCTCATTTGGGCATCCGTCTCTTCTCCTCTGTCGCCCTTTCATGTAACTCTGATTTCCATCTTCACTTGTGAATCCTGCGATACCATTTAATGCACTAGGTGTAGGATTACTGTCGAATTACTTCAGGGTTACCTTTAGGATTACGATTATTTTAGGATTACTTTAGAATTACTTTGATATTGTATTAGGAATACCTTAGGATTTCCTTTAAGATTACCTTAAAACTATTTCAAAATTCTCTCATTTGTTTTTCTAAGTGCTTTTGCTCTTCCTGCTTTTCCTAAGCTCAAGAGATGCCATCTATTTCCTCTCCTGTGTTTAATACCACTTAAACATTTCCTCCACTTCACCTGCTCCCCTCACCAGACGCGTTTGTCAACATTAATGTGTCGGAGTCTCTTATCATTTGTTGCAGACTTGATGATTCATGTGTATGTCAACTACAGTGTAAGTGTAACGCCATCAACATGAACATATTCATCAGTCAATGTTCATCATTAAATAGACTAACCACTAAATAAATTTATATATGTCAACACAGTATTACCGCAGCTCAACAAGCATGTAACTTTATATCACATGGTAATCACCATTAAATACATGATGCATATTAACACAATACCACTGCAATTCAACCCATATGTAACTTTGCATCATGTAATGTCCAACGAATCACTACTGAATGTATAATGAATAAACCACATAATTTACTCTGCAGAACTTCCTTTACTATGTAGATAAACTTCAGTCATGTGCTTATCGAAAGCGTAGAAGAAATATCCAACCCCACCTCGATCTAAAGAGCTTTATGACTAGAGTTATGTAATTTCTTAACTATATACATTCAGCCCGAATGGCTGACTGAATTCAAAAGGAAATTCTTTATTTTGTTTGTGTATTTAAAACACACACAGGTTCCTTTCTTCGTCGTTTGAGATCAACAATATCACCTCACATGAGCAAGACTGAGCGATCCTTGAGCAAAACAGTGTGACACCTGAGGGCGAAGGGATAACCCGTGAGCCAGAAGGTATGACCTTTGAACCTATCGTTACAACTCGAAGGTGTTGGTTGATGGTCTGGTCTTTGACCTATAATAACCCTTAAGGGTCAAGATTATAGGTCAGAACATCATAACCAAGGGTTGTACTACCGTCGTGCTCAAGGGTCGTACTACCGTCGTGCTTAAGGGTCAAGATTAAAGGCCAGATCATCATAAGCAAAGGTTGTGCACTACCGTCGTATTCAAGGGTAGTACCGTCGTGCTCAAGGGTCGTACCACCACCGCCGTACTCAGGGGTCGCACCGTCGTGTTTTAAGGGGGTTACTAACACATGTCCCTCACCAACCCGCTTCACCTTCTAATGTTCGATCATCTGTGGTGGCGAGAGACAAAAATGACTGTCTTGAGAGACGGTGATCTAAGTCAGCTTTCCACACCCGTCACCTCCAGTAATTACTTTGAGATGATTCTTACGGCAGCTCCCTCCTGCTGGCGATGACGCGCCAGGCGAGGGGGCGTTGCACCTCCCGCCGTCGTAGACAGAAATAGTTGCCAGTGTAAACAACATCTTAATGAAGTTCTTGGCAACCCTTCCTTGCCTAGCGTTACATCAGAACCTCATGCCCGCCTAGACCGAGACCAGACCCGCCCCACCCAGACCAGACGCACGTCTACACTATACCCAGACCCAGAACAGACGCACATCCAGACCAGACCCACATCCAGAACAGACCCCCATCCAGACTACATCCAGACCCAAATCATATCTTAGAACCATACCACGACCAGATCCCACTACCACACACACACACACACACACACACACACACACACACATACACATACACATACACTCCTTCGACAGACGGTATCAAGAATCAGGCCTCGTCTCCCACCACCACGATATCAGGGACATTCCCAGTCCAGCCTGGCCAGCGGTCGTAGATACAGTCTCCCGAGCCTGACAAATACAGAGCATCAGCTGCGGCAGGGGGAGCCTAGGGGCTACCGTAGCCCCCTGAGGGGCTAGATACGTGAGGGGGTTTTCTCCTGTGTGATGCCCTGACTCAAGGGGCTATCTCGGCCATGCCTCGCCATCCCTTGTAGCTATCAGTCTGAAACTCCATCTTTGGTCATGTTAATTTGCCTGAGTGCCTGTCTGCCCACCACACTGTCTCTCCTTAGCACTGTGTCTCCTTAACACCGTCTCTCTTTAGCACTGTCTGTCCTTAGCACTGTCTCTCCTCAGCACTGTCTCTCCTTAACACTGTCTCTCCTTAACACCGTCTCTCTTTAGCACCGTCTTTCCTTAGCACTGTCTCTCCTTAACACCGTCTCTCTTTAGCACCGTCTTTCCTTAGCACTGTCTCTCCTTAACACCGGCTCTCTTTAGCACCGTCTTTCCTTAGCACTGTCTCTCCTTAACACCGTCTCTCTTTAGCAACGTCTGTCCATAGCACCGTCTCTCCTTAGCACTGTCTCTCCTTAGCACCGTCTCTCCTTAGCACTGTCTCTCCTTAGCACCGTCTCTCCTTAGCACCGTCTTTCCATAACAGAACGTCTTCTTAACACCGTCTTACCTCAGCACCATCTCTCCTTAACACCACCGTCCCTTCACTGAGCCATATCCTTAAGAACTCCCGGACATCTTGGGATAAACAGGTTATTAATGTTCTGAAGCCATTGTAGTGAAAGACAGAGGAGCATCGACCAGACGTTAAATCCTCTCTCGCTAATGGGTGTGTCCACCAAGCCTCTCCCTTGACCATTCGTATTCCTCATTTTACATTTAGACGCTGAACAATACAGGAACATCCTCTTATAGATTTCCTAATTGGGTGAATTCTATTCTCTTCTGGTTGAGGTTTGGTTGATTTGGAAGTTCATTGAAAATCAGACAATGTTTTTGGCAAATGAGATTAAGTATAGCTTTGTCCCTTCTAAAGAGTTGGTTAGAGAATAAAGCTAAGTAAGCTAAGTGTTTCTGGTGAATGCATGTGCAAGTACACCAGTTAGCTGACATAAGCTAAAACGAAGTGATATCGAGTTAGCTCAAGTGAAGAGTCTATTATTTCTCTCAAGTATAAAGAATGATAGATTCTATTGCATAAGATGCAACGCATCCGACCTCCTTCTATTTGTTCCGATGATGAAGACATCAGACTCAAAACAGAGACACATACAAGCATACGTTGCCAGTAAAGAACTTAATCTCTTGTGCTTTGTTGTAAGAGACGAGGAGTCCCTCCTTCCTAGAGAGAGAGAGAGAGAGAGAGAGAGAGAGAGAGAGAGAGAGAGAGAGAGAGAGAGAGAGAGAGAGAGAGAGAGAGACGAGGAATTCCTCCTTCCTAGAAAGAGAGATTCAATATCTATCGACGAACATATTTCTCATTCGTGTGTGTATATGTTTCACTACTGAGACCAACCACACGAGGATGATCCGTTATGGTATCGTAACCTTCTTTAGTGACACAGTGAGGCTATGGAACCCTCTTCCTCCTTCCATCTTTCCCACTTCCTATAACCTCTCCAACTTTAAGAGTCAGGTCTACAAACACCTGAAGGGTTCTAATTAATTTCTTCATTCTTTTTCTCTCTCTTTTTTTTCCCCCCTCTCCTATTTTTCTTTCCACCCGAGATGGCCTTGATTGGAGCATGTTTGGCCCTGTACTTTATCGGTCACTATAAAAAGGAAATAAAACATCCGAGTGGCAATACTGCCTTGGTATTTGAGCGAGGGGGGAGCCAAGAGGCTTTGGAAAACCCACCTTACCCTCCAGATAGTGTGGGGAAGACTGCAACCTGTCCAGCCATCTGGCAGTAAGAGGGAGGGACGACCCTCTCCATGTGCAGCTGTCTGGCAGGGAACGGGTGACCCTAAAACACACACACACACACACACACACACTGGTCTACCCCCCCAACGCGCCACAGAATCATACAGGACTCGACAGTGGGAGTCTCCCTCGTAAATGGGATCCTGGTTTTCTCCCCAATCACCCATAGTGGAGGTTTGACAGGAGGAGATTAGAGAGGGGATAAAATTCACCCACGGGTTGAACGCAGAAGTCCACTCGGGTGATGGGCGATGCGTCGTGTGGACAGGGGCACAGATGAGATCTTCCTGCGCCTGGGGATAAGGAATAGATTCCCTTGTGCTGTAAAGGGAGTGAGATGTACTCCCGAGAGATGCGAGTTAATGAGGTGACGTGTCTTGTTGGCTGGAGCGACACAGCCTTTGGAAGGTGGTGGCAGGACATTTGCATCTGGGCTACATCACGACACACTCACGAGAGACGCTTAATGAAAGCCACCCAAGAGGAGAAGAGATTACCAGTAGATATGATGTGTAGGTGTCTGATCTACATGATTATTGGGATTGGAGTTAACGATGGATAGATAGATACATACATACATACATATATACATACGTACATATACTATTACATAGACAGATGAATAATCAGAGTCCAGAACTGAGGGAGGTGGTCGTTACGTGCTGGGAGGGTC
Source organism: Panulirus ornatus (assembly GCF_036320965.1). Lineage (NCBI taxonomy): Eukaryota > Metazoa > Arthropoda > Malacostraca > Decapoda > Palinuridae > Panulirus > Panulirus ornatus. Next base: position 61,880,082 of record NC_092242.1, read on the forward strand.
GTTGCGTGAGGAGGTCGTTATTTGCTGGAGGATGGTCGTTGTGTCACTTGGTCGTTGCGTCAGGTGGTCGTTGGGCCCCGGTGGGTCGCTACATTGTGCATGGTCGGACTTGTTGGACTGCCCCAGCAGATGGCATTACGTGAGTGCCCGGGTGACGACACAACATTATTATTATCATCATCATCATCAGCTTCCCTTCGGAAAACACGAGTTTCACAATTCACTGCCACAGTCTGCCTGCCAGCCAGCAGAAGCAGGAGTAGCAGCAGCAGCAGTATATCCGTAAGTATATCAGTAAGTATATCAGTAAGTATTTCAGTAAGTATATCAGTAAGTATATCAGTAAGTATATCTGAAAGTTTATCTGTAAGTATATCTGTAAGTATATCTGTAAGTATATCTGTAAGTATATCTGTAAGTATATCTGTAAGTATGTCTGTAAGTTTATCTGTAAGTATATCCGTAAGTATATCTGTAAGTATATCTGTTAGTATATCTGTAAGTTTATCTGTAAGTATATCTGTAAGTATATCTGTAAGTATATCTGTAAGTATATCTGTAAGTATGTCTGTAAGTTTATCTGTAAGTATATCAGTAAGTTTATCTGTAAGTATATTTGTAAGTATATCTGTAAGACAGAGGAGGTTGAAGACGCGCAACGTCGCCAAATGTAGATAAGAAATAGTTTAAGTAGATTTTCCTTATTCAAGTCATCTAAGAACAGTAGATGAAGAGAACTTCTCTTTTTTTCCTTGGCATACCTAATGAGTTCCTCTCTATAATGAGAGACTAGAGGGGCCCTAAATATGCTAATTAAAAGAAGAAAAAAAAAATGGCGCAACATTCTCTTTTACTACAGCCATTACACAGGGTCGAAGCGGATGTAAAAAGTATATTTAGAATTTTATCCAAAGTATATACGAGTGAAAAGTCTATGGCATCTGTCGTTGTAGAGGCGCCTGCTGATGAACTGGAGGTCGATGTGCCATTGCAAATAATCTGAACAAATTTGGAACTCACTGAAAGTTGAGAATACAAATGAGTTTGAGTTTGAAATTTATGGAATAAATAGATAGAACTTCGTAGAAGCGCAGAGGAAAATGGTCAGGATTTTTGGGTGCTTCATGACTGGGGTGGGGAGGAAGCCATTCAAATAATGTACTTTACGTAAATGCAGCGACGAAAGAATAATTTTAGCACTAGATTAATACTTAATTATCAGAAGAAAAACGCTGATATAATCATTCATAGATATTCACTACTGCTTTTTATCATATGACTTGAAGAACAAGAACAATAGAGAATAATATGATGGAGAAATAATGGGCTTAAAAAGGGTATTGATATTAAAGGAACTAATTTTGATGACCTGGTTCAATACAACTGATTGTCACCTAATTATTCGACTGTGTTTACTCGATACAACCCAGCGGCAAATGGGAAGATAGTTAATGAGTACAGACAGACAGTTATACATACATACATACATACATACATACATACATACATACATACATAAGATGGGCAGGAACTGAAGTATGTGGCCATATAAGTATATGGCCCTGATATATATGATGGTTGTAGGGACCTTTGGCATGAAATGACACTCCCTGGTGATATCAGCCAGTGTCTCAAGATGACACCAAGGGCTCTGTCACCCACCCCACCCACCAGGACACACTCATCATCCCTAGTGTTTACTAAATGTGGAACAGAACGGGACTAGAATATCATCCTCTTCGCCAACACAGATAGTATGTTGATAGTTTAATCTTATTTCTCTTGTATTTCTTTGTCACTGTCTCGTCTTTGTTTGGTCTTTGCCTCGTGGTCCTTGTTTGGACTTTGTCTCGTCATTGTTGGGTCTATGTCTCGTCCTTGTTTGGTCTTTGTCTCGTCCTTGTTTGGTCTTTGTCTCGTCCTTGTTTGGTCTTTGTCTCGTTCTTGTTTGGTCTTTGTCTCGTCCTTGTTTGGTCTTTGTCTCGTCCTTGTTTGGTCTTTGTCTCGTTCTTGTTTGGTCTTTGTCTCGTTCTTGTTGGTTCTTTGTCTCGTCCTTGTTTGTTCTTTGTCTCGTCCTTGTTTGGTCTTTGTCTCGTCCTTGTTTGGTCTTTCTCTCGTTCTTGTTCTCGTCTTCTCCTGCAGTTCCATCTTGCCTCGAGCCCTCCTTCTTCCTCGCTCCCACACTTGTTGCTTCCAAGAATTCTGGAAGGTCTCGTAAAGTGTGGATGCGGCGCTGGTGAAGCTAGCCACACACATATATATACCACGCAACATCTCCCTATTTTTAACTCAGCCAACCGGAGCAGCGTGTTTTATAACTTCCTTGTGTGTCTATGTGCGTGCGTGCCCGTGTGTGTGTGTGTGTGTGTGTGTGTGTGTGTGTGTGTGTGTGTGTGTGTGTGTCTACCTGTCTGTCTTGTCTGTCTGTCTGTGTCGTCTTAGGAGCACAAGCCATCGTCCCATCCTCAAACTTCCATTGGGTTTTTAACAGTCATGGATAACCAAGTCGTGATGTGGTGGTGTGGTGAGGAGGAGGAAGGGAACATCAAGAATGGGACGCATAGCCATGAAACTTCACTACGACTGAGCTGAGTGAAGAGTGCGGTAATGAACGAGCGAGAGAGTGAGTGAGTGTGTGGGGAGCACAGAGTGCGTTTATGGGTACAGGTAAATGAGGGTAATCACTGACAACACTTATACCAGACTCTTGCCCTCTCTAAATGCCCAGAACGGCCGTCATTACCTTCACGACTCCATAAGTACAATTACTGACTGTGGTTGTTTGCGTCTGTGTAACTCCCCGTTCATAGCTCACGGTGAGGGAGGTTTACACTAGTAGGACCCCACCTCTTGAGCATTATGTGTATTAATCATACACCTTTCTAAGCTTCTGTATGATTACTGTATTGATCTATGTTGCTATAATTCCGTAGCTATACATGTCATGCATTTGTGACATGAGCCCTTGGATAGGGGAGTACGAGGATATCCTAACCTCAGGGTCCTCCTTCAGAGGGTAGTCCTAGGTAATCCAAACTTTAGGGTTATCCTTCCATGAGGTAGTACTAGGTAATCCTAACCATAGGGTTGTGGTTAGAGGGCGTAGCACTAACCGGAATATCTTATCTTGTCATTCTCAACTATGTTTCATTATGGAACGTTGGGATGGTGTTGAATCCAATTCTTACTGTTGAATTTCTCTGGAGGAACATGACCTGGCGTCTGGTGGAGTGATCGCTAAACATAGGGTCTTCAGTGCTGAGAATCTTATGGATGGGTCCGTGCTGGAAGCGATGGACGTTTGTAGTTTCTTGCTCTCTGGTTTCTTTGAAGTTCTCAGGATGTCATTCTTGGTCTTCTGTCCTTGTTACACTTGGTCTTCCAGGACCCCCTCGAGCCCCTTTCACCTTTTGGTTTTCCAGGATGCGTCGAGTCCCTAAGACCGCATTTTGATCTTCCAGGACGCTTCCATTCTCTGTCACTCTTGGTCTTCTAAACTCGACCGACTTCAGACACATTGCTTTCTATTCAATGATTCTGTCATTGCAGGACGAACCTGAAGCCAATTATTTACTATTCGAGGACAGACTTAAAGCCAGTAGTTTGTTATTCCAGGAATGACCTAAGGGCCAAAAACTCTTCATTCCAGAATGGACTTAAAGTCAGTAATCTATCATTCCAGGAGGACGACTCTAAAGCCAGTAATATTGTTTTCCAGGACAGACCCAAAAGCCAATGCTTTGTTATTCCAGGCTGGAGCTAGGAACTTGTTCTTCCAGTATGGTCTCTCTATCCAGTCTCTCGTTGTTCCAGGATGGTGTTGGAGAGCCTTAGTTCTTGGTGGTGCTGGTGCCTGAGGTGATGAGGAGGAGAGAACAAGCATGGTGAACCAGAGGGTCAAAAAGCCGGTGTGGCGTCATGATGGTGAGCCACAACTCCCCCAAGAGCCCCGGTGAGCCCGTGTGACGTCCCCCTGGGTGAGCCCCTGGGTGAGCCCACTGGGTAAGCCCACACCCAACGCCATGGACGGTGAAAACAGAATCATCCTTAACGTCGGGGGAATCAGGTCAGTCTACTGTGCCTTCTCCTTTGCTCTCACAAAGCCATAGTGTATGACGAATACATGATGCAACACAGTCGAGAGGAATGCATTAAAGGATCTGTGGACGAGAAATGCAGCGAGGGAATGAGAGAAGAGAGAGAGAGAGAGAGAGAGAGAGAGAGAGAGAGAGAGAGAGAGAGAGAGAGAGAGAGAGAGAGAGAGAGAGAGAGAGAGAGAGAGAGAGAGAGAGAGAGAGAGAGAGAGAGAGAAGCTAAAAGTGGTGTCGGGGAGAGAGAGAGAGAGAGAGACTGTTATTGAAGCCAGAGGATGTTTGTAGAAGGAGAGAGGCGATGATCTATTAGAGAAAACAGAGAAAGTTATGATGTCTATGCCAGGTTTACGGAGCGGGAGTGGGTAATGATGATAGCGACTGTCAAAGATAGAGTGAATACGAAGGTTAAAAAAAGAAAAAAAGGCAACAACAACTGAAAGTGGAATTAGTAAGATACTTGGAAGTGGCAGCTAAGAATAGAAGTCATCGTCTAAGTGGTTATCAGCTGGTAAAGCAGAAGAGGTACCTGGGGTTTGCTAACCTGCATTGACGGAGGCAGGATGGTGAGGCAGAAGGCTTCAGGGGTTGATTGGTTAGCGACAGAGATGTTAAAGTCCTGAAATAAAGGTAAGACACCAGAGAACAGGATACACTTAGCAACTTTATCCCTTACATAAATAAAGTCTTGTTTCAGAGGATTGTAAAGAGAGCTGAATATACTCAACAGTCGAGGGGAAAAAAAAAGGTAGTTTGAGAGAAATGTCGAGTTTTAAGGACACTGTGATTGGTATGAATGGTTGTGAACGAGAGTTTGTCAGTAAAGGAAATCAAAAGAAAGGTCTGGCAAGGATATGGTGGCGGCGTTTGAGTTTATGGAGCAGGAGTGTAGGACTTGACTCGCTGTTTTGGACTTCAAAGGTTCGTAAATACCAAGTACTTGGAGCTTCTAATGAAGATGGAGGAAAGAAGGCGGCTATACACGAACGAGGTGGAAGGAGGAGGCTGCCAGCTGTCTGATAATGGCGCGGGAGAGTGAGTCTGGGAGTGTGGCTGAGTTCGTCAGAGAACTTGAGTGAATATTTCCAATGTGTGTTGGAATTAAGAATGGGATATTAGAATACCAGAGAGAAAAGAAACTCTATGCCATGGGAGATGAAGTCCTTAATTCATGGATGTAAGTTAGATTGGAAAGAATAAGGAAAGATGTGTGGGTGTGGAGACATTACGACGAAAAATGTATGAAGGATGGAAGTATGAGGACTTACAAACAAAAAAAAAATAGGACCTAGATGAGCCACGTAACACCGAACTCTTTGACTGTAAGTGAAAAGTGGGACATACCATTTCAGTACATAAAATTCTCCTACTTGCATGTCGCCAGTAATCTATGTTCTACACGAGAGAGAGAGAGAGAGAGAGAGAGAGAGAGAGAGAGAGAGAGAGAGAGAGAGAGAGAGAGAGAGAGAGAGAGAGAGAGAGAGAGAGAGAGAGAGAGAGAGAGAGAGAGAGAGAGAGAGAGACTGTGAGACTGTGAAGTAATGTAATACCAAACCGACTCTCATATCATGGGTAATGTAATACCGAACGCGACGCGCTTGTGATGGGTAATGTAATACCAATTCGATTCTTGTGTGATATCTGGTCGGTAATTCCCCCTAGCCACTTGTGTCTGACAAAGAGCCTTTGTGACGTTTGTAATCCTTTTACACCACCACCCACAGTGTGAGCAGGGCTCCATGATAAAGCAGACGATGTTATCGGCAAATCTGAAATTGAAAGTTGGGGTGGGGAAAAATAGAGAGTCAGGTGAAGCGAGGTGGGGAAGGAGCATGTTGGAGAGAGAGAGGGGGAGAGCAAGAGAGAGAGAGCAAGAGAGAGAGAGAGAGAGAGAGAGAGAGAGAGAGAGAGAGAGAGAGAGAGAGAGAGAGAGAGAGAGAGAGAGAGAGAGAGAGAGAGAGAGAGATGGAACCACAGAGAAGGAATGAGTGGTACTATTATTTTCATTATCATTATTGTCATTACTATCATTCTTATCATTGTCATTACTATCATTCTTATCACTGTCATTACTATCATTATTATCATTGTCATTATTATCATTATTATCATTGTCATCATCACTATAGCTAACATACTAATAATCATAAACATAATTCTGTTATCATTATTATCTTTATCATGATCATTATAGCTAACATACTGATAATCATGATCATAAGTTTGTTATCATTATCTTTAATCTCGTCATCATTAGCATCATTATCGACTTTCTCTTCATATTTTGTGTCATTAGTACCTCACTTGCCAGTATCATTATGATCATTTCCAGTCGTGTTTTACTAAGTAGCAAAAGTAATAACAACAGTTGTAAAATACAAATAAAAGTAATAACAGAAACTTATGGTAGGCGATGTAGTGGTATTAGCAACCAGGTTTATGACTGTGAAATACTGTCTACAACTGTGTGATGTACAATATTTGATAACAACATACCTGCCAGAGACAGATGTTGGGTGGGTTATAGTCCTGTAATGTGTTGTATGCTGCTAGCATTATAATTATATTCATAATTTCATGTGTTTCAGTTGTTAATCTTTCAGTTTTTGCAATAGATATCAAATTCATTAAAAAAAAAAGATCTTAAGACTTTGAAATGTAATGTTTTAAGGATGATTTTCCACATCTGATACAAATAATGTTTCAGGATATACAAACTATTTTTTTCCCATAGGGAAACATGAAAAGAATTTATATGCCTTGAAAATATACCATCCGGGTCTGTTGCATTATTCATATGGAAAAAATGGCTCTCCGTATAATGCAAGAGACTGTGTTGTTAAATGTAACAACCCCAGGATATTGTTACATTGTACAACCCAGGATATACTTAGATGTTACAACCCCATGGTATTATTGTTAGATGTTACAACCCATGATATTGTTACACGTTACAACCCCAGGATATAGTTAGATGTTACAACCCCAGACTATCATTGTCAGATGTTACAACCCCAGACTATCATTGTTAGATGTTACAACCCCAGACTATCATTGCTAGATGTTACAACCCCAAGTTATTGTTCACCTTACTGGTGGAAACCAATTGTGCTCTATAGCTGTTCCGGCAACTTTCAGGAGAATTATATCAATTGTTATTATCAGAAAAGTCATAATCATGATTATGATTATAATCACAATCATGATTATATAACTCCTCATTAACATCAGGAGTTATAAAATGAATTTTTTTTTGTGTTTTGTTTTTTTGCTTTGTTCCCATAAAATTGTTCATTTTTGCTAACAAATTGTTTATCATTTATCAAACTTTTATTGCACAAATAACTCCAATAAAATATCATTCAATCCTAATAATTACTTTTGGGGGGAATCAGCTACCGTGACCTTATTTGACCTCACAAAGATTGAATTGACCTTGATACTGTAGCGTGACCTTACCCTACCCTCCTCGCCTTCTTCATCATCATGTCGGGTCTGGCGAGGTCATTGGCCAAGTCGATTTCATGATGTATTTGACATATACGGCAGCCACCGTACGGTGCCACCACCCACCCTACCTCCATGTCTGGAAGATTAACGACCCATGGTAAGGGAAAATGCCTTTCGTTTAATAGCACGAGTAAGAAAAATATGTCGGAGGGGACTGTAGAAACAGCTGCAGCGAAAACAAATTGGACAAATTGAAAAAAGGGTATTGGGCATAGGCGAGTAATTGCTTCATCCGTAATCAAACCTGTTCAAGATAAGATGGACTGGGGTATGAAAGGGGAATCTCTCCCGGTGATGAGGGGTTATCTGACGATGGCAACTGATGAGGAAGGTAGAACAAAAGAGGAAGAAGGATTCCGAAGACTTTAAGTCTTGAGGGATCTACCAATCACATGGACTTGGATGAAACGTTGTCGCTTCTCTGAGATATCGGAAATTGGTTCATGTCAGTAGAAACTTCCCATAGATATATACCAGTCTCATCTGCAGCGCACACACACACACACACACACACACACACACACACACACACACGAGACAAGAGACAAGGCAACATAGCTGTAAACTCCCCATATGACAAAGGTAGTGAACACACAAACACACACACCTCATGACATGCCCCCTCCCACCTTCGCCGGGCATCTCTACCGACAGGTTCGAAACTTACAAGGCGACGCTCAAGAAGATCCCAGCCACCCGGCTCTCCCGCCTGACGGAGGCTCTGGCGAACTACGACCCCGTCCTCAACGAATACTTCTTCGACAGGCATCCGGGGGTTTTCGCCCAGATCCTCAACTACTACAGGTACGTCCTGATGCTCTTCTGTTCCTCCCAGGTCGTTCTGGCGGATACGAGAGGGCCTTGCGCTTCCTCTCAGGTTGGTATGAACGTAAGTTTGAATATATATTACCTTCAGGAAGTGGGGGTGCTTCGGTACATTGGAGTGGACTTGGCGACGGATGGGAGAATTGGAAGTGAAAGGAGTCATAGGGTAGGTGAGGGAAATACAGTTCTGGGTTGCATAGAGGAGTATGTAGAAGAAAAGGCCGGCGTCTGTTAAGGCAGACGGGGTTTTGCTTCCAGATACAGTAATCCCAGCATTGTTGTGTGGATGGCAGTCTTAGGCGCTGAATGTCTAGGAATGGAGATGGGTGTACGTGTTGGAAATGAATTGGCCTGAGGACAATGAGTGGTGTGAGGAGGATTGATTTGTGTAAGAGAAAGACACTTAGTACAGCGCGAGGTATGTTTACGAGAGCTGAGCGGGGTGTTTTGAAATGGGTCAGGCAATTTAGAGCGGATATGAGGAGAAAGACGGGTATGATGAACCCATATATTGGTTGTAAATGAATGAAATGAATAGACTCCAAGGAGATGGTAGGATGAAGTGAGAGGTTTTGGGGTATTAGGGTCTGGACGATTAGAAGAATGAGAGGCGTGCATGGGATAGAGTAAATTTGATTGCAGGTGGTATACGGGGGTCGACTTGCTATCAGTTCCAAACGTTGTCCTTTTGTGGTGGGGGAGAAGCAGTCGTATAGAATAACGATAATCATAAATGATAGTTATGAGTGAAATGATAAAGTTTACACTAGTAACAATTAAAATGATAAATCATTTCAATAACAGTTATAATGATAACAATAACAGCATTGAGAAACTGAGGAAATATTCCATATCGTGAGCAACACAACATACAAACATGAGGGACAAGGTCGGCTGGCCAGGATATTGCTGGGTGTCGCACTTGCTCAAGTATATACATCACCTCAACTTGGGATATGAGGACGGTGATGCATCAAATAAAAAAAAAGGACAAATTTTTACAACTTGTGTCAAGTTATGAAGTGGGTGAGTGATGGAGGAGAGAGAGAGAGAGAGAGAGAGAGAGAGAGAGAGAGAGAGAGAGAGAGAGAGAGAGAGAGAGAGAGAGAGAGAGAGAGAGAGAGAGAGAGAGAGAGAGAGAGAGAGAGAGAGAGAGAGAGAGAGAGAGAGGCACCACTCTAACCCTACCCACCTCTCTCCTCCTCCTCAGGACTGGCAAACTCCACTACCCGACCAATGTCTGTGGTCCGCTCTTCGAGGAGGAGCTCGAGTTCTGGGGCCTTGACTCGAACCAGGTCGAGCCGTGCTGCTGGATGACTTACACCATCCACCGTGACACGCAGGTCAGGTCAGGTCACCCATGGGTGCTCTCAGGTCAATGACAGGGTCACCGTAACACGTAGATCAGATCAACCAATCCATAGGTGTCCTCTGGGGTCTATTATGGGATCGAGCGGTTATCTAAGGATTCAAAGGGGGTTCAGAGGGCCTTCTAGGTGTTCATAGGGTCAGCTAAGAGTTCAAAGGGCTACTTTAGGGTTCAGAAGACCAGCTAAGGACCCAGAAATCCAGAGAAGGGTCCAGATGATCAGCCAAAGGGGTGTAACGTTCAGTCGAAAGGGAAATACATACATATATATATATATATATATATATATATATATATATATATATATATATATATATATATATATATATATATATATATATATATATATATATATATATATATATATATATATATATATATATATATATATATATATATATATATATATATATATCCATATATACACCTGCAAAAAACTTTCATTCCTGGAGGCAATCGTCCTTTACGTCGTAAGAAATATATCAAAAGAATTGTTCATTCAGCCAGGAACACAAACACTCAGTGAAGCAATACAATCTTCATATCATCACATATGACGGAGCTCTCGTGGGGGCCGGACGTACGTAGTATTGCCTCGTAAAAATGTTTTAGGAATTCGCGTCAGGAACATCTGTATGTACACTGTTACTTTCCCAGGGTGACAGCTTTTATTATTATTTTCTTTCTCTCTCTCTCTCTCTCTCTCTAACCGAGTCTTTCTGTTGGTCTCTCTCTCTCTCTCTCTCTCTCTCTCTCTCTCTCTCTCTCTCTCTCTCTCTCTCTCTCTCTCTCTCTCTCTCTCTGACACCCACACACACACACAGACACAAACACACACACACAAATGCACATATACACACACAACACCTTTGGACAATGGATACTTCCACGTTAATGTCTTTCGTTCTATTTTTTCTTCTTTCTATTTCATTACAGCAGTTGCTGTTCTCTACACCTGATGAGTCTTTTGATCTAGACCTTATAATTTCCTATCTCAGTTTCCATCAACCTCACGTGATGTCTTTTATCAGCATCTCATAACATTATCTATCAGCCTCACATTGTGTCGTCTCTCAACCTCACATGACGTCTTCTATCAGCCCCACATGACGTCTTCTATTATCCTTATATGATGCCCTCTATCAATCACACATGCTATATTCTATAAGCCACACATAATACTTTCTATCAGCCTCACGTGACGCTCTCCATCAGCTTCAGTCATCATAGATTAGCCTACCAGACTTCAGAAAGCTCCCTGACTTATGTAACTAGAAGAGGAGTCTTCCTTCTCCTCCACCAATAACGTGTCTTGAGCTGTTCCACTTGAAGGTTCTGTTGCAGAGGCTTTTGTTCTTCCAGAGATAACTCTTTACGAACAGCTACATCAGCAGCGCTAGTTCACAGCTTTCAAGCAGGCCCGACGCTTGGTGTAATATTTTACGTTAAACATCCACTCATTCTTATGTGTTTGCTGTCGTCTAGCTATTTATCTCAACTTTCCAGACCATGTTTATTTTCATTCCTCATATCAGAGTGTCTTATGCTCTGGAAATCCTCTGTTATTCAAGGTTTTCTGACGTATATAATCTGGAGTGTTTGTAGCCTTGTCTGATGCCCTTCCCTCTGGATATTCCAGGAACCACTTTATATATTTCATGCGTTCCAAGTATTCCTTTATATCAGGATTCCTCGTTCCCCGTTTTCCAGGAATCAGCCCACATGCACTTTGTTCCTGGTTGAGTTTATCTCACTTCTCATTCCATACCTTCCAGGTCGTTTTACTTCCTATTCCATTCGAAGCCCATGTTCTAAGATCCTCTTTCATGTAACCTTCCTTCTGCACATACAGGTACTGGTCTGTGTGTTGTATATTTGATACATTTCCAGAATCTTTTCATTTACCCTTTGTTTTGCATGCTCCAGGCCTTCATCCCATACACTCCAGGAACCTCTTCACAGGTTCGTGTCGCACGTTCCAGACTTTCATTCCCATACCTTCCAGAGTTCTCTTCGCGTGTTCTTCGTGTCTCATTTTCCAGACCTTCATTTTATACACTTATCAGGACCCTTCTCATGTCCCCTTCGTTTCACACATTCCCGACCTTGTTCCACATAATTTTCAACTCAAGGAATCTGGGACACTTATTTCACTTTCCCCTCGCCTACCCACATTCCAGGCCACGCTAGCCATCCTGGACAAGCTGGACGTGGACACAGACAAGCCCTCCGAGGAGGAGATCGCCAGGAAATTTGGTTACGAGGACGACTTCCTGAGTGGCCGAATGTCCTGGTGGCAGAGAACGAGACCCAAGATCTGGTCACTCTTCGACGAACCTTACTCCTCCTGGATGGCCAAGGTACGTGCAGGCCCTCAAGTCAAGGTACGTGCAGGCCCTCAAGTCAAGGTACGTGCAGGCCCTCAGTTTAAGGTACGTCCAGGCCTTTATGTTAATTTACGTGCAGGCCCTCAGGTTAAGATACGTGCAGGCCCTTCGGCCAAGGTACGTGCAGGCCTTTAGATCAAGGTACGTGCAGACCCTCTTCCTTTTCTCACCCATCCTTCCCGTTCCCTTTCACACCCTCATCACCTGTACAGCTTTCTCCCTTCTTCTTTCCCCCCCCCTCACCCCTGCATCTATCCACCCCATCTCTCGCTCTCCCCATCTCCCCAAGCACTCCCCCTCACGTCTTCTGACTGATCTAGAAGATCTGTAATTAGGTTAGAAGGTTATTCCAACCGCTTGATGAGGATCCTAATGAGGAGGAGACTGAATTATGAGGGGCTAGAAACATGAAGATGATGAAGAAGAAAAATGTAACAAGAGCATTAGGTATGTAACTCATAGGTTACCTCAGCACTTATAAAGTTCATTATAGGAGTAACTCGCAGGTGTTTCAGCGTGTAAAAAGTTCCTCATTGATATAATTAACTCGTAGATGTTTCTACTACGCATGTCCTTCAGAGTAACTCGCAGGTATTGTGATAAGTAACTCGTAGGTGTTTCCACACATGTCCTTAAGAGTAACTTGCAGGTATTGTGATAAGTAACTCGTAGGTGTTTCCACACATGTCCTTAAGAGTAACTCGCAGGTATTGTGATCAGTAACTCAGCGTTGTTTCTTCAAGAGTAACTCGCAGGGATATAAATCAGCACTCATAACACTTTCTATTGATACTGATTGCATAATTTTTTCCTAGTATTATATAAAGTACTACTTTCATGTCAAATGTTCTTAGAATGCCTGTGAGTCAACTCCGCCACGACGCAGACTCACTGGCCCATTTTCTCCTCCCCTGGTGTGTTGGGTAGCTGATCGCCATGCTCTCCGTCTTCTTCATCGTGGTGTCCATCTTGTCTTTCTGCCTCAAGACCCACCCCAACATGAGGGTCCCCGTCATCGTCAATGTCACCGTCAGCGGCATCTCCAGGAACGGTACCAACGTCACCCACTGGTACCTCAACAAGGAGAGGTGAGGGGTCACTAGCAACCTCACCTCTGGGTACTGAAATAAGGGAGGAGTGAGTGCTACTGGTACTTCACCTACTGGTACCTCACCTGCTGGTATCTCAATAAGGGGATGGGAGTTCTTGCTAGGACCTCAACTATTGGTACCTCAGCAATGAAAGAGGACTGGATCTAGTACCCTTACCTTCCACGAACCTAGAGGGGAACTGGTAGATCTTCACAAACACTTTATTCCATAACAATTCCTAGTTTGCATACCCAGGTCTCCATTTCACTACACTGGCAGCCTAGTCAAACAAAGAAATATAAACAGCTTAAAGAAGATTAAAAGTCTGTTGTTTATATACCTTGTAAGTAATCATCTTCTCCATATTAAAAAGAACCGATTTGAATTCTATGTCCGTGTTGTTTGTGCTGTGTATTTGTGTGTGTGTAATCAGCTGTTTGTTCAGTACGGGAGGGAGTTCTACACTCGAGGGGGGCCCGTCTTTTGAGCCTTCTGTTCCATTCATTAAACACATCTATAGAAACAACTTTTCACATCTTTTTTTCAACAAGTCTCTTGCTCCATTTCTGGTTATGTCTTCTGGTTTGCTCTATTCCTGTATCTGTGAAAGAACTGTTCAGTGTCTACGTCATCAATTTACTTTAGCTGAAAACGATTCGAAAAACACGTACCGTCTAGCTGATACTGCAGATCCTGGGTCGTGGAGGCTTTGCCTTGTTAAGCAGCCTATGATATTACCATACATTGAAATTGCTTATACTCTTATTGTGTTGTTTCTTATTTTCCAGAAATATGACAATACCAGCTAAACTTTGAGTCCACCGAGCTATCAAATCTGAGTGAACAGGTTATAGGCTACGATAGATAAAGAATATACCGTGTATGCTTGTCTATAAGTCTACCTCGCGTATAGATCGACCCTTGATTTTTGGCCAAGAAAACAACAATTTATGATATATCTCGTGTATAGGTCGACCCAGGTTTTTGAAGGTAATGGATCAACTAATTATGGTAATGAAGCACCACGTTTTATGGCATATATGAAACTCAATTCAGAAAATCCTCACCGAAAAAAACACTTTACGTCCTATAAAATGAGGTTCACTGAGCCTGAATCGCCGAGCACCAAAGGCAAATTGTTTACCATTTATTATAACAGCACTTTACACTGAAACCCGGTTAGGTTCAGCAACAATACTGTATATTTCCATTCTGGTATTTATTCAAGTCAATTAGGATAGAATATTATTGTAATACAACACTGCTGAATGACAATCATTCGAAAAGCGATTACGGTAACATCTTTTGACTATGAAATAAAGCGAAAGTCGATTGTTTTCGTCATGATTCTATCCCACTTTCCACTGTAATACGTACGTCATTTCAGCAAAAAAAAAGATATTACATTTCCGGCAATGTATTATATCAAACGGATGCGAATAGAATATCATTGTAATATAAAAGTATTTTAACCGAAAACCATTTAAATAAAGAGTGACATCTCTTGAATATCGGAAGTTTAGGTAAAGTCTGCTGTTTTCATCGTGTATTTCATCCTATTTTACACTGAAATTCATCACGTTTCAACAAAACGATACTAGTCATTTCTGAGAATATTTTCATTCAGGCAAAGTTTAGGTAAAAATATACTTTTGATGTAAAAATGTTTTAAAAACTTAAGAATGTGATCATGTCACCCCTGTCTCTATTCTTTTCCATGTTGGGCAAATCCAATGCCCCCTAACCTGTCCCAGTAACGTAGCTCTCTTAAGACTGGTACTAATAGCTTTGTTGACCTCTTCTGAACCCTCTCTATTAGCTCTTTGTGCTTGTTTAGGTAGAGTGACCCTGAGAAGCATATTCTGGTCTTGGCCTGAAGTAAGGCACGAGCAGTTTGCTGAATACTTCCGTATCATTGAACTTAGATGTGCTAATTCTGTTATTTGCCACTAGACAGTTGGTCTTACATATTCTGCTGCATAGATTCCTTAGTAAGTTGACGCTCTGTTCTTCGTTATTCATTTTATTCATGACCTTTCCAGCACCTCCAATCACATTCAGGCAGGATCCATACTCTCATGCAAGTGTGTGTGTGTGTGTGTGTGTGTGTGTGTGTGTGTGTGTGTGTGTGTGTACATGTCGGCCATCTCACCTGAGTGTCACCTGGCCCTCCTATCTGTCGCAGAACGGACCCCCATGACGCCTTCTTCTACGTGGAGGCCGCGTGCAACGCCTGGTTCACCTTCGAGATCCTGATGCGCTTCACGGTCACGCCCGCCAAGATCGACTTCGTCAAGAACACCATCAACATCATCGACTTTGTCGCCACCCTCAGCTTCTACATGGACATCATCCTCAACCAGACGCAGTTCGCTGGCAAGGGTAAGGACGCCTCGAACCGATGTATAGTGTCATTACCAAATATATTGGTTAATGAGAGAACTGGAAATCACTGCTTTTAAAGACATAAATTGTTTCATCTTGTTCTGATGTTCTCTATAACGTCTCTTCTATGAGACTTATTACCCCCGATGTTCTCTGTAAAGATGCTTTGCGTTTCTGTGTCGCTCTCGCTCTTTCTCTCTGTGACAGATATCTCTGTATATCATCTCCTAACGCGCTGCATTCTCACCCCTGGTTGTTGATGTGTCTCTCCCAGAGGACAACGCAGGCAAGGCGGCGGAGGTAATCGAGTTCTTCAGCATCATCCGCATACTGAGGCTGTTCAAACTAACGCGACACTCGGGAGGTCTCAAGATCCTCATCCACACCTTCAAAGCCTCCGCTAAGGAGCTGACTCTCCTCGTCTTCTTCCTCGTCCTGGGCATCGTCATATTCGCCAGTCTCGTCTACTACGCCGAGAGACTGCAGGTAAATCCCTCAACTCACTTTCACACTCATTTCAACCATCATCTTCGTTCGCCTGACCCACTACACATGGTAAATAGAAGTGGGTCTTCTCTCCATCTCCTTGCTCACCGTCTAATCGCCAGCCTCGTCCATACATCGTAATCTCAAGCGCCTCATAAGGTTGTTTGTGATGACTCTTGTCTGTAGAACAAATGACCAGACCTAACATTTGATGGCATGCTTACAATATTCAAGTAATGGAAACCCTCGACATGATTCAAGGATTCCTGAATACATAGATGCACTCCTTCAGGTAAGTACTATCTTATATAACCTTCTTTTCGAAACAAAGGCCACAGGAACAAAAGAACCTTTTAGAATTAAAGTTTTACTCTGTCGGTATTTCTATTATTTCTTAAGTTCTGATAGTAACGTAACTGAGAAATATTTTCTTCCTAGTTGCTATGTTTTCCTCTTAAGTTTTAACAATGATGCTGCAGAATTTGAGTTTCTTCCTTCACGTGTTTATATACGTACCCTGACCATCACAGACTCACTCACGTCTCTGTTGTCTGACCGCCAGGCCAACCCGCACAACGACTTCAAGAGCATCCCCGAGGGTCTGTGGTGGGCCATCGTGACCATGACTACCGTCGGCTACGGGGACATGGTTCCCAAGACCTACGTAGGCATGTTCGTCGGGGCCCTGTGTGCTCTGGCGGGCGTCCTCACAATCTCCCTTCCAGTGCCTGTCATCGTCTCGAACTTCTCCATGTTCTACAGCCACACGCAGGTCAGTGACGAGGGGAGAGAGAGAGAGAGAGAGAGAGAGAGAGAGAGAGAGAGAGAGAGAGAATCATTCTTTCACAACTCTCAACAATGATGTCTTCTTCTCCTATACCTCATCAACGATTAAATTGAAATGGAAATCATACTAAAATGCTTCCCTTTGGTCGTCTGATGGAGGATATTGAGCCATAGAGAACGGTGATAAAGACAAAAATCCCATCTTATCTCGAAGAAGCAAGTCATTCATCATTACCACTCGTCTCGACGCTGAAACATTAATCCCGACACATTATTCTTCACTTAATGTTCCAGCTGTGTTCTCTATTCGATATCACGTTCGATATCATTATCGTCAGTGATATCATGTCTGCTATCTCTCGGTGTCCGAAGTATATCTGTTGTCTTTTTTTATATTTGGCTTGATATACCAAACCAAATTTCTTCTCCTTCGAAATGTATATTGTGTCTCACCCCCTGCAGCTCTCGGAGGCTCTAGATATCGATGTTAGGTTCTCCTCCAGCAGTAAGTAAAGCTGATCATCTGTGAGTGTATATGATGCATCTCTGTCCCTCCAGGCGCGGTCCAAGCTGCCCAAGAAACGTCGACGGGTGTTGCCAGTAGAGCAGCCAAGACGAGCCGCCAGACAGGCCCGGCCAGAGGGAGGCCTCAACCGTCGCATGAACGCCATCAAGCACCACCATCAGGCGGGTCTTAAGGACGGCATCACGCCCAAGCTTACGGGCGCCATGGACAACCTCCTGGCAGGTGTGTGTGCCGTCCTACCGTCCCTTCTCCTCCCTCCCTCCATGGCGTAGACCTTAATGCATGTTGTACAGACGATGTGAAGGAATGTTCCCTGAGGGCCAGTTTAACTCAGGGTCGACAGGTCCTCTCGCATCAGTTATTATCTCAACCACTACGTCTATAATCGCCCCCTTTGCATGGTGTATCATATAAAACAAATCACTAATTGCTTTAAAAATCATATCTCCATGATTCTAATTAATCAGTGTAATGATCATCTGTTGGACATACGCTCGATTTCTTCTTTAATATGTACTTGCATGACTTTTTTTTTGGCTCTGCTTGTGACTGTTTCTGAGACCACGCGTGTGACTGCGAGGGGCCCTTGACCGACCTCCCAGCACCTGGTGGTGTGCGGCACAGCCCTTATCCCCGAGGCATCACCAAAATTCTCTTCCATGTGTGGTGGAGTCGATCCCTCATCCAAACATCTGCTGTCGAAGCCAACCGAACCAAACACCCTGCAGCAGCAGCAGCAGCAGCAGTATCTGTGAGGGGGATACATAAGTTATGATACATCAAGGGGGACGACTGAGCCTCATGTGTAGCCTGGTCTAGGCCATCAATACCACATCTGAATCAGTCATATGACATCCTTGGTGATGTCAGATGACGTATTCCCTCCTGTACTTAAGTTAGATACAAGCTCTTGATACATACGCTGATCACTGTGTTGTAGGTGACGGGGGCTGAAGAGATCTAGAAGTAGTTGTTGAAGGTCCCATATCTTCCATCTACACGAAAAAAAAAAATGAGTTTGAGATGACAGTGATGCTTTCGACTGGCTCAGAGCCCAAGAGTGGCAACCATAAAGGAAGATGTTCATGTTCGGCTCTGAGAAACAACTTTTACCAGCAGCTGATCCTCTCCTTGTGAGGTACTCGGGCCCAGGAGCATCAGGGGCGCTAGTGTGGGTGCAAGGAGTGTGAGCTAAACCCACACACTCCCGGTGATGAAGTGTGATATACTGGTGATGGTGATGACCCATGGTGACGGTGACTTTCAGTCGCGATAACCCATATGGTGTCCAACGAGATGATAGCCCACTGCGATGGTGTCATGAAAGAGTGTGACTCTCTGTGATGGTGACCCATAGTGATGATGACTCACAGCTTTGATGACCCATAGTGATGATGACTCACAGTGATAGGTGACCTACGTTGACGATGACTCATACTGATAATGACTCACGGCGATAGTGACCAATGACGGATGACGAGAATGACCCCGTACCGTGACCTCACAAGTCACGTTCTCCCAAGTTGTTCGATACGTCCTCGCTGACTTAGCCTCACAGACTCGTCTAACAGACAGATGGCTGGCCGCGCCCGCTTCCCCTGTCTGTCCACAGAGCTAGCTGTCCTCCGTCTACAGCTGGCTCCTGTCTACAGGTGGTTCCTGGTCTTGCAGGCACGTTGAATGGGTGTGGCCAGGTGGGTGGGCTAAAGGGACTGAGCCTTTACGCTACAGGTCAGAGTGGGGTAACTGTCCCCCTTCAGGCCAGACCTCCAACAGCATATGACATATTTCCATTCCCAGGCTACCCGTCACCCCTTCAGGCACGATCTCTCACAGGTTAGTTCCCTTACCCCAGACCTTCCCTTACCTGCCCTGCCTCAGTGTCTAGCCTGGCCCTACCCTACTGTATATTGGTCTACACTACAGATCCTGGCTTATCCTACAGTTCCTGGCTTATCCTACAGTTGCTGGCTTATCCTACAATTCTTGGCCTACCTACAGTATTCTGCTGGTCTCATACTATCCTCTGCTGTTATATCAACCCTTGGTCTTCTATATTGGTCTTCTATATTACCCTTGTCATCCATCTATGCCTTCAAGCCAAATGCGGTGCCAGTTTCCTTACCTATATACCTACTCAATTACCTACTTACCTACGTCCTTATGGATCTACCTTCAACGTTTACATGTTGTTGTTAGGCAAAGAATAATGTTCCTTTACCCTCCAGACTAAAATAGTTTGTTACTATAATAAATTTCATCGCATCAAGTTAAATGCATCTGCATATTGGCTCATCTTTATGTATTTCTGGCTCACTTTGCTTGTTTATGTTTCTTTGGATAAGAGATTTCGACTGAAACTATTTTCTTATTCAAACTAAGAAGGTTTATGTATAAAATTTCTATCTGCATCGAAATTTGGCATCTGCAAGTTTGATATCCTTTTCGAGTATTGATGATTTTGATTGTTGTAAATACACCAACATTTAAATGATAACTAATATTTTTCTTTCACAGATTCTTCATATGTCTTACAAGTATATTATCCTAAATTATTAGTTTTTAAGAGTTTATGATTTCTTACTTTTATTCATGTTTTCTGAAGGTATTTCTAGAACCAAACCTTTCTGTATGCTTGACTGGAATATCTTGTACTAAAACCATAACCTCAACACAAGAGTCAGTCAGGGAGATGTTAACCTTAACACACGAGTCAGTCAGAGGGATGTTAACCTCAACACACGAGTCAGTCAGGGGGATGTTAACCTTAACACACGAGTCAGTCAGGGGGATGTTAACCTCGCAACACAAGAGTCAGTCAGGGGGATGTTAACCTCAACACACGAGTCAGTCAGGGAGATGTTAACCTTAACACACGAGTCAGTCAGGGAGATGTTAACCTTAACACACGAGTCAGTCAGGGGATGTTAACCTCAACACAAGAGTCAGTCAGGGGAATGTTAACCTAAACACAAGAGTTAATCAGGGGGATGTTAACCTCAACACAAGTGTCAGTCAGGGAGATGTTAACCTTAACACACGAGTCAGTCAGGGGGATGTTAACCTTAACACAAGAGTCAGTCAGGGGAATGTAGTTAGTCAGGGGGATGTTAACCTCAACACAAGAGTCAGTCAGGGAGATGTTAACCTTAACACACGAGTCAGTGAGGGAAGGATGCTCACGTGGTCTGCTTGTGGTCCTGCAGGATGCGAATCCTACTACAGCAGCTCGCCGACGCCCTTGCACCCGCCCACCCTAGATCCTGCGGCCAAGAACCCGAGGGATCAGAAGGACCATCCACACCTCCTTCAGGTGAGCTCCTGTCTCCGGGACTACTCCTGTGGGCTGACCACACACCCCTCACGCCTCCTTCAGGTAAGGTCCTCCTCTCAAGGGCCAGTACCGCTAAACCAGTGTTGCCAGCAAACCACATAACACACACACACACACACACACACACACACACACACACACACACACACACACACACCTCCAGGGTGTCAACACAGATGCCATAATGAATATACCCAAAAAGGTTCCTTCTAGAAAGTCTATGGTAGACAGATGATCGTGGTGTACGATTTCAGTGATTCTGAACAACAATAATCAAATCTTAGACACCATCCAATGGGCCATTAGATGAATTGATGTCGGTCAGGAGTAAGAAATATAAATGGTTAGGTCAAAATCTAATGATTAATCTTGATAAGACTTGTTGGCTGACGCACCGATCATTGTTCTGAGGACCAAAGCTGAGAGAGTGGATGACCAGGAGGATGAGAGAAGAATATACTGTCTATATTGAATAGGAATATATTAAGAAAACAGTTATAGGACATCATCTCGTAGATAGATACATGTCATGAAAATATTTCATGGCAGTGAAAGGGCCTGATCTGGTTGTTGAAGGGGATGTATGTTGAGGTTCATGGCCCTGAAACGTTGAGGAGCAGAGGACACTACGAATGAGGTTGTGGATGGGTTGTTTTCCGAGAAAGGGAGAAGGAGGAGGAGAGGAGGCGAGGCCACAGAGGTCCTGTGGAACTGTGGGTAATTCTGTGTACTGTGTCGAGCACTTGATGGTCTGTGCGTTATGTCTGTCTTGTCTGGAGATGCGTTTGTCTTGCTGACCTGACGAGTTGTATGACTCTGACCTCCTGACCTTAGATGACCTCATCTGACCTTTTTCTAGCCTGACGAGACCCAAACCTGGTGTGTGACCCATCACGACCCTGACGATTGAATATGTCTAGCATGACCTTGTGTCGTCTTTTTTGACCTGGCATGACCTGTACCACCTTCTCCTACAGCCTCGCTCGGCGACCTTCAGCTCCGGCACCTCAGGTATGGCTCGTCGGACGTCGTCTGGTTCAGCCCTGACGGGTCGGGGGATGGCCTCCCTGTGTGAGTCCCTGGCCTCACCCGGGGCCTACATAGCCTCCACCCTGGGCATCATGACCTCCTCCAGCTCGGATCCGTCCGTCGTCAACACCACCGAGTATGATGGGGCCAAGACGGAGGGCAAGGCCTCCCACAGCCTCCTGCTAGACACCCAGGCTGCCCTTGGGGTGGTAGGGATGATGTTTCCGAGGGTGCCTCCTCCCTTCGTCAGGTCCTCGGACGCCATCGTCCCCACGAACAACATCAAGAACAACAACAACAACAGTGGTGGAGAGGTGGAGATGGAGGAGATGAATATAAACAAGCTAACGAACTGAAGGCGACCGCAGACAACCTCGCCCTCCACCCATCCATAGTAAGTAGTGATTCATCAACAATTGTCCATCTTTCTTTATGATTAATGACAATTTGGTGCCAGTAATGTCTACACCTCATTCCACTGTAGGTGTGGCGTTTACCAGTATATAGAGAAGTTTGATCAAATCACCAAAACTACATTAAATAATATCATCTAGTGTACTGGGATATTCAGGGTGTCATGTATGTGGTATGATAACAGAGGGAGTTATCTGCTTATCTTTGTCAAGCTAATCTAAACCAACGTCATCAATAGGAGTACAAAAAATGTTGCTTTCCTTAGAATTAGAAAGACTGAAAGCACTGCCTTCATTGTCATCAATAAGAGCAATAGAGTTGCTTTCATTATAATCCGTAAGAGTAATATAACTGCTTTCAATTTCATCAATAAGAAAGAAAAATGTTTTCATTGGACAAAGTACACGACCACACACCCATAATGTAACGCTTTCTTTCCCCAACAGTTGAGACGGTCGACACTCCCCCTGACGAGCCAACGACCACAGAGCCCCAGGTGACCCTAGTCGTTCCTCACAGGTCGTCCATCACCACTCTCCCAAAGTTAGATAGTCCTTGAGACGACCTCAGTGACCAGATGATGACAAGATGCCTCAGGTCGTCTAGTAAGGCGTAAGTCTTAGACTAAAAGACGACGACTTTTCCCTCAAACGCCATTTCGCTTTACCCAGAGAGTCGTCCAACCTGAGCGGGGTTGTGGGGCCTTGAAGACACGACCCGCTTTCCCCCCCAAAAAAAGAAAGAAACCTCCTTAGCCTCGCCCAACGGGTCGTCCACCAACCAACCACCCGTCCTCTCATATTGATAACCGCTTGATGGGGTCCATCTTCATGTGTTTAGTCGCACCTTACAGTCGAGTGCGTGTCCCCTCACCAACGAAACCTTGAGTGCGTTACACAGCTTCATCCAACCTTAAATGCATTATGCAATGTGACCCACTCAGCCCCCTACAGGATCCAGGTAACACTATAGTGTCTACGGCTCTGCAGGACTGGAAATAATTCCTCTGGCAAGACACTAAAGCTTTGGACTTTTCCTCTACCATACGATCTATTTCAGTAAAGATGAACCAACACTCGCTCTCAATGGAAGTTTGATTGCTCAAAATACTCCAATGGAAGTACAGGGAATTTGCGGGACACTCTCGAGTTCCTGCTTGAGACGATTATTGAATAATTTAGATAGATAAAGCAGAGACAATGATCAGAACAAGATGATCCATTTAACCCTTGAGGATAGTGCGTGTATGTGTGTGTGCGTGTGTCTCCCGTCTGCGTCCGTGCCTTGTAGCGACGGTCTTGTTTAGTAACACTGTCATTTTGACCCACGACGGAGAGACAGAGCAGCAGTACCCACGTCCCTCTCCTGATGGGAGAGACAGAGCAGCAGTACCTACGTCCCTCTCCTGATGGGGGAGGTAGAATAACAGTCCCCACGTCCTCTCCTGATGGGGGAGAGAGGGCAGCAGTCCCCACGTCCCTCTCCTGATAAGGGAGAGAGGGCAGCAGTCCCCACGTCCCTCTCCTGATAAGGGAGAGAGGGCAGCAGTCCCCACGTCCCTCTTCCCTAATGGAAGTAGAAGGGAATGGGTCCGTCTATTCAGTCTCGACACATTTGGACAAGTGGAGGAAAGAATGGAGCCCATTTATATGTTCTCAGCACTGTTGTATAAGTGGAGTCAGTGAAAAGAGTCCACCCAAACAATCTTGGTTAGTGCGTGTGAATGGAAAGGTGAACAGACAAAATACAGACCTATGTTACAGACCTATATATAGACCTGGTGGAGAAATGCGTCTTCTTTATTCGTCTCCAGGCAATGAATGAAGTGAATAATGGAAAAACAAAATGTATGAGAAACTCCTAAGGTTCAATGTCCAGAAAAAAAAAAAAACATATGTGCAGTGCTTAAGAACAAGAGAATTTACGTAATGAGGCGATTTCTAAAAACTGCTGTGAAGACAGTGTTTGCCAGCATTAGCTTCAAAGAGTGAGGAGATGTTTGAAATTAAAATTGGGATTATGTCCTCGTACAATGGAAGCTCTAAAGAAAAGAATAAAACCATAAAATCTAAGGTAAATGAAACCTACGTGTGTGTGTGTGTGTGATGTTTAGACATTTAGGAAAAGTTGAAAAAAAGGAAGAAAACTGTGTTTACATGAGTGTGTTAAAAGGATTAAATCAAGTAACTTATCCCTCTAAATGAATGGAAGCCAAGCATGGATGAGAACAAGATAAGTGCATCGAGGTTTGAAAAGAAAACAAGAAAGGTGAACGTGATGACGTTATCTGCAACCAAGAAGGCGAAAATTGCCAGGAATTTTGTACACGTAAGCAAGTGAGGAGCAGGGACTCTGGAAGATCATATAGTGCTTACACAAGAGAGGATTACATAATAGGGTTACAGTTGGTAAGAAGTTCAGACGTTCGGAAAAAGTAAGATACATGAATGGTACGTGAGATGCTTTGCTGTGTGAGAGAGTGATTGAGTGTAAGGGCAGAGTGAAAGGCTAGAGTGAAACTACGTAATGCTCAGAATGACAGACTAAGAATGAGGTTACAGGGTTTTATATATATATATATATATATATATATATATATATATATATATATATATATATATATATATATATATATATATATATATATATATATATATATATATATATATATAATATATATATATATATATATATATATATATATATATATATATATATATATATATATATATATAAAGAAAACTGATTGAAAGATTATGATAACAGAGAGAGAGAGAGAGAGAGAGAGAGAGAGAGAGAGAGAGAGAGAGAGAGAGAGAGAGAGAGAGAGAGAGAGAGAGAGAGAGAGAGGATAAAGTGGAAAAAATCAACTAGAGGGGAAATTTCTGACGTACATAATTATCATAAAAGTATTTTCCTACTTACTGTGAACAGTCGGCAAATTTGCTCTGTAAAGTATAATTATTTCCTACACATTTACTTGATAGTGTTGGGTACGCGCACACCGCTTGGTCTCTGTGAAATATGTCACAGTCCTCGTCAAAACTAAAATCAAATATTACCAGAGAAAGAATACTCTATATATATACATATATATATATTTTTTGGCCTTGGTATGGAAGTGAATCTGATATTTGATCTCCATTAGGTATGTAACTCAGAGTACTTGTTGTTCCCTCTCAATGATATATCTCAGTGATGTGTATTTTTCCTTTTTCATGACACAAAGGTGCTGCACAGATGGTCTATGATGCCAAGATGATAATAGGTGGTTCATCATAACCTGACTTTCTCGGTCATCCACTGAGAGAGTGATGTCGACATATTGGAATATGTCTTTCTTTGATAGTTACAGTTCGCTAGTTTGTTATATACTTACACTCAACTCCAGTGGTGACTCCAGTGGTGCTTTTTTTATAATATCATGGGGAAAAAATCCTTGTAAATACGTTGGGGTAAATGAGGGTAAATCCTAGGGGTGTATTGTTTTCTTTGGAGGGGGCCAGGTAAGTAGGTGTGTAGGTAGCTAAGTCGGTAGGTAGGTAGGTACATGGGCTGGTAAGAGGGCTGTAGTCTAATGGGATTACTTACTTGAGGTAGAGAGCAGGTCGACGAGGGTGAGGCAGGGTGATTGACTCACTCTGAGGGGAGCAGATCGCTGAGGGAGAGTAAAATTGACTTAAGCTGGGAGGGAGAAGGGCCGATGGGAGGGAGGAGATGGGCATCTTACTGAGGCTGGGTGAGGGAGTTGGGAATGTATGTGGTGGGTGGATGGGGTAGGCTTGTCCCTCACAGTAGGGAGTCTGGCTAGCTGGCTGACTGGCTGGTTAGCTGGTCTGTTGGGTGGGCGATTGTCTGGCTGGTCAGTTGGTTGGCCAGCCGTCTGGATGGATGGTTGGCTAGCTGCTTGATCCGAAGGGGATCTGGTCAGGAGGTGTGGGGTGGCAGAACCCCCATCAACAACCAGTTGATGAGGTCTGGCTGAGGTTAACTGAGGTTGAATGTGGTGAGGAAGGTGTGTGAGATCAGGGAGCAGATAAGGGAGGCTAAGGGAGGGCAGAGCGAAGATCAGCTAAGGAAGGAAGTGATGAGAAATAAGAGACAAGAAGTGAAAGAAAGAC
This sequence comes from Panulirus ornatus, assembly GCF_036320965.1. NCBI lineage: Eukaryota > Metazoa > Arthropoda > Malacostraca > Decapoda > Palinuridae > Panulirus > Panulirus ornatus. The sequence goes on from NC_092242.1 coordinate 61,906,436, forward strand.
GAGAGACAAAAGAAAAACAAGGGAATACAGGGAGGAGAGGAGGTGAGTTTGAAAAGGAGAGAAGAAATGTAAAGAAATGAAAAACTGCTTTGATAAAGGAGGTCTAGGGTCTACGTCATACATTTAGGATGTATGATGTCACCACGACTGTTTCGTGAGCACATGAACAGGGTGTAAGGGGGATATATGCAAGGGCCTTAGAGAGAAGGGAGGGTCTACGGTATGGTCGGGGTTGGAATGCGAGGGAGGTGAATCTGTCACTGTTTGCAGATGACACAGTTCAGGTGGCAGAATGAAGAGGAAAAACCCCTGCTGATGAAAGAGTTAGAATGAGTGTGTGTAAGAGGAATGTCGACAGTGAACGTAAGGTACTGAGATAGGGCAAGGGGTTTTGAGTGAATCGCTTGGTTCTATGTTTGTAAGGAGAGAACTTGGAGGAAGTGGAGTGCCTCAGGTATCTGGGATTATGTTGGCAGCAGATAAGACTTTGGGGACGAGGTGAGTCATAGGGTGGACTACGAAGCTAAGGGCTTACGTTACTGCATGAAAGAGCGTGTGGAAGTGGGACCAATGTCTGCGAGGGCATAGATGGGTATGTTTGAAGGTACAGAAGCCCCATTAGTATTGTTGTGGTGAACCTGGTATGACTGAGATGGCCGAGTGATTGAAATGTTATGGACATATGGAGAGGAAGAGTGAGGAATGAGTAAGAGGATCCATATCTTAGAAATGGAGGGAACAAGGGAGGAGAGGAGGGAGAGACCGAGAAGAAGGAGGGAGACGGATGGAGGGAATGCGCCTTTGGAGTGTTTAGGCCTGGGAATTAAGAAGAGCGAGAAGTCTGCGTTGGATAGACTGAACAGGATCGATGTTGTATATGGGGAGTAACGTGCTATGAATGGGCTCAACAAAAGTGCATTAAGAGTAGAAGTTATCAATATGTAAGGCATTATATATGACAGCCAGGGAATGGGTATGTGCAAATTATATATAGATATATATATATAGATATATATATATATATATATATATATATATATATATATATATATATATATATATATATATATATATATATATATATATATATATATATATATATATATATATATATATATATATATATAAATATATATATATATATATATATATATATATATATATATATAAATATATATATATATATATATATATATATATATATATATATATATATATATATATATATATATATATATATATATATATATATATATATATATATATATATATATATATATATATATATATATATATCCTTCAGTTGTTCTTTCTGTGACATGAACTTTAGAACTTTTTGTTCTATTACTTTTCTCGACAATCGCAACGACAACGACTTTGAACAACAACAACAAGGACAACAACTACACGTAGATTTATGAACAAGCAATCTGACGGTCATGACCTACAACCATTCATAGCACTGGACCTTCCCATAACCTATCGTCTGGAGGTAGGGAACTTATCGTTCTTCTCAGATCAAAATTAATCAGTAAAACGCGAGTCTCAGAATTTCACAACCGATTGGCCATTTTCTAAATACAGGGCTGCTATAATGTATTTACAATGCATTGTTAAGTTGTAGCTAAAATACGCTGTATAGAGCACTTTGAGCTATGACACCCCCCCCCCCCTTTATATATGATATTCTTTCTCTTACTCAGCCATTTTATTGTTATTATGTACATCACAACCATATTTTGTGAATAATGTTATGAATAGTTTAAGGGAATAAGTTGATTTGTATGTAATAATGATAATGCCCTTCCCATGGTGCCATAAGACGATATATATATATATATATATATATATATATATATATATATATATATATATATATATATATATATATATATATATATATATGCCTTACCCAGGGGATGAGCGGCTGTTTCGAGAGGCCTATAAGATACTGTTCTCAATGTATATAGTATATTTATATTGATATACTGTGATTTGTGTATCAAAATAAAAAGAGCTTACGTCCTTCTTATTCCTCATTATCCTGTGCAAGTCTGTCGATGCGTATGCAAAGGGGTCTGCCCGTCTCTCTCTCTCTCTCTCTCTCTCTCTCTCTCTCTCTCTCTCTCTGTAGATAGTACGGTGGTGTTGGGCAGCCACTGACGAGGGAGGCTACATAAATACCCACTTTGGTACCGGCAGGCTTGAATACGGCTGCGCAGTGAGCCATCACTTCAGAGGCTGTTCAATACCACTCCTTTGCTCCAAGTACAGTGACCCCCTCTTCTCTCTCTACCTCATCCAGCTTCATACTATACCGTGAATGATAACAGGACGGGAAACTTCATCATATGGTTACGTCACGGGTAAGTTTACACCTTCCCTCAACAGTAACAGATCCAAGCGACAGATGGCGTTAGTAAACGTCAACAAACATTCTATCCTCACATGTTAAGTCTGTAGATACGAAAGCCAAGTCTTTCTCTATCGGAACCCCAAGCGTTTTCTTTGTGTTATTGCTTGTCTCTCATAGAACAGGGAAGTTATTATGATCTTGGTGAACAGAGCGAGGATGTAAATGGCCCGAAAGTAACAGCGAGAGAAGTTCTGGTGATACTGACATAGACATTTGGGACGCCAAACGCTTTAGGGAAGAAACAAACAACGACTCGATTTCTTGGACTAAAAATGACAAAAGAAGAAAGATCTTTGACTGTTCTCGCTAATACGTGATAAGAACGTACATACAAACTATCCTTAGAAGTGTTTAGAATAGAAATATTTACCACAGAACAGGGAAAGTGATCAGATAGGGAGCAGTGTCATTATATGAGACAAAGAGGAAAGCAGTTTGGTCCAGATCAGAGCGATAGAAGTGTCATAATAAGCATTTACCTACGATCGTGTTAGTTCAGCCTCTGGTCGACAGATGGCGCAGGCGTCAGCGTAGACTGCGTCTCCTGCTTGTTGTGGAGACAGCCAGCCATCTCTCAAGAGGTACCAACATGGCCCCTGCTCCCACGGCTGGCAGTATGTCCCCTGTTGCTAAGGGTACCTTCATATTCCGTACTCCAAAGGGTGATAACACGTTCTCTACTCTCAGGGGTGATAACACGTTCTCTACTCTCAAGGGTGATAACACGTTCTCTACTCTCAAGGGTGATAACACGTTCTCTACTCTCAAGGGTGATAACACGTTCTCTACTCTCAGGGGTGATAATACGTTCTCTACTCTCAGGGGTGATAATACGTTCTCTACTCTCAGGGGTGATAATACGTTCTCTGCTCTCAAGGGTGATAACACGTTCTCTACTCTCAGGGGTGATAATACGTTCTCTGCTCTCAAGGGTGATAACACGTTCTCTACTCTCAGGGTGATAACACGTTTTCTACTCTCAGGGGTGATAGTACGTTCTCTACTCTCAGGGTGATAACACGTTCTCTACTCTCAAGGGTGATAACACGTTCTCTACTCTCAGGGTGATAATACGTTCTCTACTCTCAGGGGTGATAATACGTTCTCTACTCTCAGGGGTGATAACACGTTCTCTACTCTCAAGGGTGATAACACGTTCTCTACTCTCAGGGTGATAACACGTTTTCTACTCTCAGGGGTGATAATACGTTCTCTACTCTCAGGGATGATAATACGTTCTCTACTCTCAGGGTGATAACACGTTCTCTACTCTCAGGGATGATAATACGTTCTCTGCTCTCAGGGGTGATAATACGTTCTCTACTCTCAGGGGTGATAACACGTTCTCTACTTTCAGGGGTGATAATACGTTCTCTACTCTCAGGGGTGATAATACGTTCTCTACTCTCAGGGGTGATAACACGTTGTCTACTCTCAGGGGTACCAATAACACGTTCTCTACTCTCAAGGGTGATAACACGTTCTCTACTCTCAGGGGTGATAACACGTTCTCTACTCTCAGGGGTGATAACACGTTCTCTACTCTCAGGGGTATAAACGTTCTCTACTCTCAGGGTATAATACGTTCTCTACTCTCAGGGGTGATAAACGTTCTCTACTCTCAGGGGTGATAATACGTTCTCTACTCTCAGGGGTGATAATACGTTCTCTACTCTCAGGGGTGATAATACGTTCTCTACTCTCAGGGGTGATAATACGTTCTCTACTCTCAGGGGTGATAATACGTTCTCTACTCTCAGGGTGATAATACGTTCTCTACTCTCAGGGTGATAATACGTTCTCTACTCTCAGGGGTGATAATACGTTCTCTACTCTCAGGGGTATAAAGTTTCTACTTCGGGGGATAACGTCTCTCTCTCAGGGGTGAAAAGTCTCTACTCTAGGGTGATAAAGTTCTCTCTTCTAATAAAATATAAAAATTAATAAAATAAAAATAATATAAAATATATATATATATATAAAAATAATATTATATATATATAGATACATAGATACATAGATAGATAGATAGATAGATAGATAGATAGATATAGATAGATAGATAGATAGATAGATAGATAGATAGATCAACTCCTAAGGGAGGATTAACGTGTGGATGGACTTTTGACTGACTGCCACAATCTGGATTCGAACCTATCTGCTCGACCCAGGGATGACTCATGAACACATCAAAGTCAGCAACGCTAACCTCTGTACCAAGGAGAGCCATGAAATTGACACATTTGTTTACTTTCACTTAGCTATGACACATACATACAAACACACACACACACACACACACACACACACACACACACACACACACATGGCTGGCTCTGTGTGTCTGTTTCAGCTGCCCTTCCATGGTTTTCACCCACCAACCAGCCTCTCCCACCATGGCTTCTCTCTCTCTCTCTCTCTCTCTCTCTCTCTCTCTCTCTCTCTCTCTCTCTCTCTCTCTCTCTCTCTCTCTCTCTCTCTCTCTCTCTCTCTCTCTCTCTCTCTCTCTCTCTCTCTCTCTCTCTCTCTCTCTCTCTCTCTCTCTCTCTCCCTCTCTCTCTCCACCTCCCATGTTGAGGGGCAGGCAGCGCCACCAGTGAGCCATGACAGAGGCTCAAGACTGTCAGGAACTTTGATGTGTTGCCAATGTCATTTCCCGCCATCGCTGGCAAACTCTTCCTGTTTTCCAACGATCCCTCAACACAAAACGGATTCTTTTTTTTTTTTGCATTGATTTTCACCACAGGAGAAGATATGTTGGATGTCTGGTTCCATCACACCCACATTGCCTGCCACAGTGACCCGTTGATCTGTTCTTATAGGGATATATGAATATCAACTGACTTATATTTCTCTCTTGTGTCTCCCCTGATGATGTGATTATCACACGAAAGTGCACTTGGGAACTTAACGTGTTTCATTTTCTCCGTGGACTCATAGGAATATATATATATATATATATATATATATATATATATATATATATATATATATATATATATATATATATATATATATATATATATATATATATATATATATATATATATATATATATATATATATATATATATATATATATATATATATATATATATATATCATCAGTGTAATGATTTTCTGCTTCGATATATAGGTGAGTATATGACAACAGAAATTAAGAGGAACATTATATACTTGGTGGAAATTCACGTCTGCTGGGAATTGTCTGTACAAATAAGCGTTTGTCTAAGAGTGTTTTGGGGGGAGGAGGAGGAGGGAGGTGACACCATGTTGTGATCTCCCCCACACCCATACACCAGTACCTTCTCAATCCCTTCCCATCACTTCCTCCTCCTCCCCCACCAACGTGTTTGTTGGAGGAACACCAACAAATACAGAATGACGGTGATACAGAGAAGCTGGTGAGGCAGTTTAGCGAGAGGCATAGGGTCGCCGGGGAGTGATAAATGATGGGAACTTTGAACCATCACGACCAAAGTTGGTGGCGATGGGGGAAAAAGTAAAGGGGTAAAAAAATTGGGTTATTCACTTTTCGTCTCTCGATGATGGTTCTGTTCCACCTTTTTTGTTTTTACATTTCATTTTGATGTATATATATATATATATATATATATATATATATATATATATATATATATATATATATATATATATATATATTCAACCCTACGCGCTAAAGAATCGAACCCGGCTCACTGAAAACGGTAGTGGGCCAGCGTTCCCCTGGACCATGGATGACCTAACTGTTGCCTCTCCGAAACTACTGCCACAGCTGTAGATCCCAGCGTCCCACACTGTAGACCAAGAGGACAGTCTGCTCACTCCTCCAGCCCAGAGGAGGCAACAAATCAACCCATGGGCGCATCAGTCACCTCCTCACATTCGAGCATGTGATACTCATGTGTAAGTCAATCTAATCATCTTTTATCTCCTCAGTGGCATAGAGGGAACCCTGTCCACCTACCATTCATGTTGGCCTGGGTTCGATGTTCGGATGGATAAAGGTAAAGTTCTATAGACTGATTTACATACAAGGCATCTTTGGATGAAGGACGAACCATCTGATTTAACACTAGTTTAACTACTTCGATGACTGGAAGCCAGGAGACATAACGGCATGAAATGATAACGAATGGACTCCACTCCCTCAAAGCCCTGAATCTAGGGGGCCAATCAGGTCCGTCCCCCGCTGATGCTTTGTGTGTGTGTGTGTGTGTGTGTGTGTGTGTGTGGAGGGAGAGGGAGAGGAGGATGGTGGTGGAGAGGGCCAGCCCCGACCCTGGCCTGGCTCTAATCAAAGGTGATCACTGGAGATCAGGTATACAGTGGCGGTCCACAAGCTGGGTTAACTTGATGGCAACAATGTTGAGGCAAGTCCTGTTGTGTGTGTGTGTGTGGTGAGAGCAGTGGCATGGAGGGAGAGAGAGAGAGAGAGAGAGAGAGAGAGAGAGAGAGAGAGAGAGAGAGAGAGAGAGAGAGAGAGAGAGAGAGAGAGAGAGAGAGAGAGAGAGAGAGACCACGTAGGGTAAAGACCACTCCCCCCACGCTGGGTAGTGACCAGCTTAAGCCGAGCACCTGCTGTACTCCTGCCGAAGGCGATGCTGGTGGTGTAGGGAACACGAGGATACAGCCATGGTAATGGGAATTCAGGCCGAGAGGCTGTCTCCTTTAAGCAGTAAGGCGTTCCCTCATGCTAATGGGCGGTGGCGAACCCAGTAGGCTGTCTCTTCTTGATAGAAAGGAAGATTGTTTCCCCAGTTAATGGGACTGTCTACGTGAAGGAGAAAGAGGTGTTTCCATGGGATATGGACCGGACCCGACCCAGGCGTCTGTCTCGTGTGAATGAAGAGCATTGATTTCGCACCCTTACGGCTCACGATGTGGGCAATTGAAAGGGACTTAACTCCCCGGATCATACAACGTAGCCCTGGTAAAACGTACATTACAGATGTTTGATTGATATGTACGACCCTTGTTTTGTGATGGCTTGACCTCTAATAAGACTAGTTTCTATAGTAGACGCTCTTGACCAAGTGTGGTATCGGCTCTAGAACAACTGTGGTAGAAGTTCTAGGTAGGGCAGCTGTGACTAGGTATTGCTAGAATGTGGTACAAAATTTTTAAAGTTACAGGGATGGAGACTAGGAAGCCCAGGAGAGAACATGACTATTGTTTTGGGAGGGATATATATGGAGAGAGAGAGGCAGTGTGACGGGAGGCCCACAGTGACCTAGGGAAAAGATATATAACGTTACATGTGATATATGTACTCGTATACAACCGTGTAGTACATATGCCGAGCTATTGAACATGTACTACAACCATGCAGTACATGTATGTGTTCGTATTCAACCATGTAGTACATGTGCCGAGCTATTGAACATGTACTACAGCCATGTAGTACATATGCTGAGTTATCAGACATGTACAAACAGCAATGTAGTACATCTGCCGAGTTGATGCACATGTACTACATGTACTGCGAGCGTAGCACAACTCCCTCCCCACACTGAACAAACAGGTAGCTTCATGTGAGTTAACTTCACGGCACTGTACGCTCAACTTCACCTGAAATAGTCCCTTTATACAACGCATTATAACGTCAAGCGAGGATTTTATCGTATCCTACAGGATCAGATACTCCTGTTAAGGGATATTAGAATACGTAAATATCTTAAGAAGTAGCCATTCACTACGGGAGGAGAATGTGTTCCTCTGAAGGTCCCCCAACCACTGGGTATCGAAGCCTTTTACTATGGTAAGATAGGATCTCGAAGCCTTTTACTATGGTAAGATAGGATCTCGAAGCCTTTTACTATGGTAAGATAGGATCTCGAAGCCTTTTACTATGGTAAGATATATTTTTCCTACACAGAGTAACCTCAGAGCGAGAGAAGGATCAGAAAGCAATCGATGAAAATGGTTCAGCAATTCTCCCATTAACAATTCAACGCACTCTCTCTACCTTTAGGGATGATAACGCAGTCTTTTCTACTTATCCTCACACCTCTACTGTCGCACTCAGAAAAGCACTCCGCACTTTCGCACTCAGAAAAACACTCTCCCCACTTCCAAACTCAGGAAAATGCTAACCACTTTCGCACTCATAAAAACACTCCCCACTTTCGCACTCAGAAAAACACTCCGCACTTCCGCACTCGAAAAACACACTCCCCACTTTCAAACTCAGAAAAACACTCCCTACTTTCGCACTCACGAGAGAGCCACACACTTCATTAGCACACTTGGAACACCAGCTTTAACGTTCATAACAAAAATAGGCCATGAGCATCCCACAACAGTTTGCTGAACCGACAAATAAAACCATTTATCATTATTACCAAACTACTATCGACACCCGAGCAAGGCGAGGTGGACGTTATCTCGATTAGTGTAATTAATGACCCTAGTTTACGTAAGTAATTTGTGGATTATTTAATGATAATTAATCCAAAATTTCCCAAGCATCCCATATTTATAATGAGTCTGGCACAGGGTAGGAGAAAAAAAATGATCCAAGATTAAGTTATTTATAACTTTAAGGTGTAAATCATATATGAGTGACGTAAAAAGAGTTGAACCTGCTAATGTGTTTGATTCTAGTATGATCAGAATTGTGTTTGATGATAATGGATTTCTTTTTTCCAAAAGAAGGAACAGAGAAGGGGGCCAGGTGAGGATATTCCCTCAAAGGCCCAGTCCTCTGCTCTTAAGGCTACCTCGCTAACGCGGGAAATGGCGAATAGTTTGAAAGAAAAAGAAAAAGAAATATATATATATATATATATATATATGTATATATATATATATATATATATATATATATATATATATATATATATATATATATATATATATATATATATATATATATATATATATATATATATATATATATATATATATATATATATATATATATATATATAAAACACATAAACAAAAACTCTGCCACATACAGACACAGTCAGCACCAACAGCACAGAGACTTGTTACTCGTGGCCCAGCCTCCAGCCAGCCTTCCATTGTGTTGTTTTCCCCTGGTGTCTCCTCTTGCCCCGTGTACGAGGAACATGTAACAAATAACTTTTCTAAACTTTTATTTTTCTTTTTTCTCTTTTTTTTTTTTGGTCAGTTTCCCTTACCTTCTCTTTCATACACACGCCAACTATTCCCTTGTTCTTAGACTTTTGTTTTTTTTTTTTCCTCTCGTAAACTTTTGCATATTCCGTTTTTGTCCTTGGTTCTTAGTCATTCATATTCTCTCTCTCTCTCTCTCTCTCTCTCTCTCTCTCTCTCTCTCTCTCTCTCTCTCTCTCTCTCTCTCTCTCTCTCTCTCTCTCTCTCTCTCTCTCTCTCTCTCTCTCTCTCTCTCTCTCTCTCTCTCTCTCTCTCTCTCTCTCTCGCAATATACCATAAGATAACCAAATGAGATGAAAGTTTGACTAATGAACAAATAGATGTCATAATTAGCCAAGCGATTTGCAAATTCAAAGAGACCATAAGGCTCCCAGGCATACATTAGCATAATTAAAAATCAAGCTGTGATTATGAGAATTATCGCATCTGAAAACTATCATGATATTCATGTTTTGTAAACATCCCACTTGGAGAGCTATCAAGCATTCACCTTCCTGTGTACAGCATGTATGTCTCACAACAGTTGTATCTCACAACAGACATGAAAAGATGCATGTTCATTACATGATGGACTTCTCATTCATGAAGGACTATACTACACGTTCTTGTATACCACTGAGTAAAACGCTCTCTTGTGTACTTGAGGCGTTCACTAGAGTATGTGTGTACACCTGGTGTTTACCATGGTGTATGTACCAATAGGTGTGTATCAAATAGTGTGTAAGAGAGTGCGTGTGTGTGTGTGTGTGTGTGTGTGTGTGTGTGTGTGTGTGTGTGTGCCAAGGGTGTATACCAAAGGATGTGTACTAGTGGATGTGTATCAGTGGTGTATACCAAAAGAGTGTATACTAAAGGGTGTATACCAGGGGTATAGAGGGGTTAAGTAATTGTTACGACAGAATTGGAAAGCAGCAATAGGGAGTGCGATAGAAAACTACAAAAGAGTGACAGGAAGTGCGATCGTAACCATAAGAATAATTCTGAGAAAGAAAGAAAAATTAATCAGAAATTCTCAGATCCTTCTTGGGTAGATGGTTTATGACCTGCCCCGACACCAGCTGTGGGGGAGAGGGCCGCAGAGAGGGCCAGGGAGAGGGCTAAGGAGAGGGACAGGGAGAGGGTACGGGTTAGGGCAGGAAGAGGAGGCCGAGAGAGGGCCTGGGAGAGGACCAGGGTGAGAGCCAAGGAGAGGACAAGGTAGAGAGCCAGGGAGAGGACCAGGTAGAGGGCCAAAGATTGGTGTGGGAGGAGATAAGAGGGAGGAGAGCTGGATTAAGGAAAGAGAGGGAGTGGGTGGGGATTATGTGAGAATGATGGGGAGAGTGTGGGAGGAGGATGGGGAGAGCGTAAGAGGATAGTGGGGGGAACGTGGGAGGATGGTGGAGAGGGAGAGCCGTGTGAGTGATGCCTTGAATAACACGATCCTTCAAGCGGATAAAAGTGGATGTGGCGAAGGTGAACCCTTCCCTTGTGGCTCCGTGACCTGTGATATGTAGACTCTAGACTCCAACCCAAGATAACCTTCAAAAGGACCAGTGCTTAACTCCCTATGACCTCGAGGAACACGTCTGGACCACCATCAGTCGCTATAGGACCTCGAGGAACACGTCTGGACCACCACCAGTCGCTATAGGACCTCGAGGAACACGTCTGGACCACCACCAATCGCTATAGGACCTCGAGGAACGCGTCTGGACCACCACCAGTCGCTATAGGACCTCTGACCTCGATGAACACGTCTGGACCATCACCAGTCGTTATAGGACCTCGAGGAGCGGGTCAAGACTGGTCCAGACCGTCACCAGTCGTTATAGGACTTCGACAAGCATGTTCAGACCCACAAAACATGTGTGTCAAGGTCAGCAGTTATCAGCAGCGACTCGCGTGGGCGAATGTGATCATAATGACCTGGACTGAGTGAGAGGCAAGACAAGGGGTTCCTTAATGTCATTTTCTCTTCAATTACTTTCCTCTCAGAGTCTGAACTGTTCGAAAATTGATATGAAAGCCTTCCCGCTATCAACAAAAGTTTGATGGCGGCAGCAACCGTCTTGATAAGAGAGACAGGTGAGTGACAGTGAGGGACAGGAGGCCGCAGACTGTGGAAGGAGCCAAGAGTTTTTCAAAACAGGAGGGATGTTTCATGTCTGGCGGTCAGAGACAGATCTCACTTCCCAAACATTACTCCTCATCACCAATTTTCTTTCCCATTGTTTAGTAATTAGGGTATCTTATTAGATACTGATTATGGTAATTAGTACACATTATTGGATAATGATTAGCATATCATCAATATGTTACCTTTAGAAAATGCAAAATGATGAGGGCCATTTTCAACCAAGACTGTGCCTTGAAAGCATAAAAATCACAAAATTTTAGCAGCTACTGTGCATCAAAATTGTATTTCAAGACGTCTGTTTCGACCGGGAGAGAGAGAGAGAGAGAGAGAGAGAGAGAGAGAGAGAGAGAGAGAGAGAGGGTTCGGTACTGCTTCAACCAGACGCGTTTCGGAACTCTGGGGACTTCACACATATACCCGAACTATTGTGTACAACGACACATACTTCCTCACATGAACTAAAACTTAAGAAGACATTCGTTATTCGCAGACACCAATATCTATTTGCGTCCAGTCTCACGGGAGAAAAAGAAAATACTTTTAATGTAAGTAAATCACCAACTACAGAGACTCTGAAAAATAAACTTTTGAAGACTTCAGTCATGCAGCGAACCAGCAAAAATAATTGGTATGAAACTCGAGCTGAGGAGAAGCAGGAAGGGAGGAAGATGTCAGAGCTAAAGTTAGATCATTTGAGGAGACCGTCAGGGGACGCGACATGTAAACAAAGTAGGTGGAGCCATTTTGATCAGCAACTTTACGTGTTCTTGTGAGTTTTTCTTCTGTTTATGAGCTTCCACTCACACTCTCCAAGAACCTCGTAGCACATGTCCTCCATCTATACATTTATATATATATGTATAGATGGAGGACATGTGCTATGAGATTCTTGGAGAATATGATGTTGTACATCTGGTCCAAAATATCTATGACTGATGTAGCTGTGGTGCCATTGTCCTTGCTGAGGGATACATATGTACGTACATGTGTATGAGGCAGAGCATCAGCGTGCAGTATTGCCAGTACCTTACTTCTACTGTTCCACATAGGGAAAGATTGGATCTCCTGCAGTGTTACCAGCACCTGTGATGTTCCACACGTGTAAAACATGGACACCCTCCTATGTAGTGTTGCCAGCACGGAGAAGGTAAAACGCAATGCCTCATAAGCTGAATATATTTACTCAACATTTCCTAAAATTGAGATAGAGGTCTCTCTCTCTCTCTCTCTCTCTCTCTCTCTCTCTCTCTCTCTCTCTCTCTCTCTCTCTCTCTCTCTCTCTCTCTCTCTCTCTCTCTCTCTCTCTCTCTCTCTCTCTCTCTCTCTCTCTCTCTCTCTCTCTCTCTCTCTCTCTCACACACACATTTCCTACAACATGAGGCGAGGTTCTTCCACCTTCCACGCCAACCCCCGTATATTCTCATCCACCCACTAAGCCAGCCCCTGATACTCTCCTCCACCTCCCAAGCCAGCCCCCTGATACTCCCTTCCTGATACCGGTGAAGTATAAAAGGCAGGGAGAAGGGAGCCTAAATCATATACCATCATGTGGGGAGCCAATATCTTATACTCTCACATGGAGAGAGTGTACATTGTGATGTTAGATGGGACGTCTACCTCATACTGTCATGTGGAGAGCCTATACCTCATCAATGCCACATGGGGAGCCTACCTTATAATGCCATGTATGCAGCTTCTTTATATTTCGACACACACACATACACACACACACACACACACACACACACACACACACACACACACACACACACACACACACACACACACACAGTAACCAAACAATATTCACTCAAATAAACATCCATACACACGTTCAAATATTACATACACAAACAAAAATGGATACACACAGAGTTATGCACACATAGACACAAATACATGCACTCACACACACACACACACACACACACACACACACACACACACACACACACACACACACACACACACACACTAGCACAAATATGCACACAAAAGCAAACGCAGACCTTACCACACAAGCATACACTGCACAGACATAGAGACAGACATACAGAGAGTCGAATTTTCATTTAACGTCCATGGGAAATTCATTAGTGTTGACATATGTTGCCTAATTATACCTCTGTGTTCACCAGACCTGACCATAATCGCCAGCCACTTTAGCTTTCACCTCTGGGCTTAATGAAGATAAATGCATAATGCTGTGTGAGAAATTATAACTAGATAATTAAAGATTTGTAAGAAGTGACGAAGATCATACACACACACCAAAACACACACACACACACACACACACACACACACACACACACACACACACACACACACACTCACATACACTCACACACACTCACACACTAGTGTTGAATGAAGGAGTGAGTGTGCAGATGAGAATTCTGAAGGAGGCAGTGTATTAGACTGTGCAGTGAGCGTAATAATTGGAGAAATCTCTCAAAGGGAAATTCTTATTACACAGAGTGAAGGTTCTGAGCATAAACAAACGTTCAGTTCTTTGCTTGTCGCTCAGGGGAAGTCAGTAATCAAAACAAAGCGAAGGGACTTTTGAGTGAGTGTCTTGCCTTAAGTTTCCAAGTTCCTACAGAGAACTCAAACGTTCATCAACCCCAACTTTACGCAACGAGGCCAGGACACTCAAGTTCCAACAGAGAAGTTTTGCTTTCACAAAGAAAAAACAGAGAAAAAAGAGCAACTCTGGTCATCATGGCTAATTAACTTATTTTTAGAAAACTTTCGTTTGTTTTCTTTCCTCTGTGGAATAATGACTTCGGGCAAAGGGGGGAGTCTCGCTTAAAGCTTAAGCAAAGGTTATGTCCTGGTGAAGACTTACATACTCAGACGAGGATAAACCTGACAAACAAAACTGAACTGCTTTACAACCCTGGGTGAGGAGACTTCTGTAATCCTCCATGATGATAAAGGATTTACAGACTAAATCCCAAAGATCCTTCAGTCTTAATCTTAGACAAAGAGACTGGATCTTAATATTCACTTTAGGTATTATCTTGGATTTAGATATCTGTCGATTTTTCTTGTTTAGATGGACAGTAAGACAAAGAAGCTTAGATGTCAATAAATACTGGGAGCAATAACGTGTCCCAGATCAATATATGTGAGATTAGATTTAGAAATAACTCAGTGGACCTGATTAACAAAGATGGAAATGCTATAGGAAGTTAGAAAAAGACGAGAAGGAAGAAGATAATTTCAAGCTTCTTAGTTCGAGGGGGATAAGGTAACGGTCTTCCTCATGTGTCTGGTCTCCACAGAAAAACTATAGGAAGCAGCAGCCGCCAGCCTCTTGACACGTGTCCAAGCCTTGGTGGCCTGGCCACATGCAGACAGCTCAAGAGACACACTTTTTCATCATGTATTCAGGTAGGTTTATCCACGTATCCAAGAATATCAGGCCCCATATCCAAGGATGTCTATCCACGTATCCAGGTATCTCTATCCATGTAACCACTTATCTCTATCCATGTATCCACTTATCTCTATCCATGTATCCACCTATCTCTATCCATGTATCCACTTATCTCTATCCATGTATCCACTTATCTCTAACCATGTATCCACTTATCTCTATCCATGTATCCATTATCTCTATCCATGTATCACTTATCTCTAACCATGTATCCATTATCTCTATCCATGTATCCACTTATCTATAACCATGTATCCATGATCTCTATCCATGTATCCACTTATCTATAACCATGTATCCACTTATCTCTAACCATGTACCCATTATCTCTATCCATGTATCCACTTATCTCTATCCATGTATCCACTTATCTCTCTCCATGTATCCACTTATCTCTCTCCATGTATCCACTTATCTCTCTCCATGTATCCAGGAATCTTCATCCACATGTTCTCTCTCGAGTCATTAAAAAGAAAGTCGGGAACTTAAGGACGTGCGTGTGTGATGAGCAATTTGCATACTGTCTACTTTGCATATCAACGTATATTCTCATGTAGTTCTATCTTTTCACTCGAATGTCGAGGATTTCTTTATCCTGGAGGGATAAAACTACAGGTCATGTTACTGTTGTCACAGGTCATGTTACTGTTGCCAGAGGTAACGTTACTGTTGTCACAGGTCATGCTACTGTTGCCAGAATTCAAGTTACTGTTGTCACAGGTCATGCTGCTGTTGCCAGAGGTCAAGTTATTCTACAATGCCACAGAACATGTCAGTGTTGCCGCGATCCAGTTTCATGACCAAGAATGGAATCATTAATGACCACGATAATTACGCTTCTATTAAGTTCATAATTGGATGATTATAATTACTTCTTGCGTGAGAGTCTGGCCAGCCATAGACAGAAGACAGGGCAAGGGTAGACAGCAGTAAGACAGAACATTAAGAAAATGAGTCAGAAAAGACAGGTGTGAGGGAAAGATAGTGTCAAGATTAGTGAAGACAGACGTCTGTGATGTAGATGATGAGGTATGAGAGAGACAGGATGAGTAAGAACAGACAAATGTCAGCAAGAAGTTGGGTAAAAAGAGACAGATGTGAGCCAGAGGTTGGGTAAAAAGAGACAGATGTGAGCCAGAAGTTGGGTAAAAAGAGACAGATGTGAGCCAGAAGTTGGGTAAAAAGAGACAGATGTGAGACAGAAGTTGGGTAAAAAGAGACAGATGTGAGCCAGAAGTTGGGTAAAAACAGACAGATGTGAGGAGGTCCAGTGACACGTATGAGAAAAAACAGACAGATGTGAGGCAGGCTGTTGACGGCTGGATATGTGACCCAGATGGGTCACTTGTCGGCCAGAGATAAAGAAGATGGACCACCAGACGTAGGCTGCTGGCCAAGCCCCAGTGCCTGGCCCCCAGCCCTCCTCCAGTTGCTGGCCAAGCCCCCAGTTATCCTGGCCCTCAACCCTCTTCCAGTTGCTGGCCAAGCCCCAGTGTCTGGCCCCCACAAATTGCTAGCCAAGCCCAAGTTTCTGCCCCCCACCCACCTCTCCCAGACGGCTTCTGGCCAAGCCCAACTTTCTGACCCCCTTCCGGCAGCTGTTGGCCAAGCCACACACAACAGTTCTTGTCCTTCCGGCTTCAACGTACGAAATATTAATAACGTAACATGCAAACTTTTCAAAGCGGTGGAAAGACTGGGAGTAAACACATTCTTCCCCAGGTCATTCAGCGTAGTTTCATCCACGAAATTACGTCCGATTTATTTCAAGACACCAATTCTCTCTCTCTCTCTCTCTCTCTCTCTCTCTCTCTCTCTCTCTCTCTCTCTCTCTCTCTCTCTCTCTCTCTCTCTCTCTCTCTCTCTCTCTGAAACTACGCAACTTACTGACCGTTTGTTACACAGATATAGTCGCGCACAACGCATCAGAGACCGAATCAGATACATTTCGAATCGAACCTTCTTCAACAGGTGATTAACCAAAGCGACTGTCGAATCACACACTATCAGCGTAAGAGTGATCAAATATCTATGTATGTTACAACTTGCCTGGAAGCCATGAGTCTGTTCCTTCTTGTGACTGTACTTCAAACCTTCTAAATTATGGTCGAGAGAGATAGTAACACTCAGTGTTTGGTCCTCTTGTTACTCACTGTAAATAAGAGAGACTTTAATTATACACTGGTGTGAGAGTACACGACCTGTGGGGACCATATGTGTGTTCGTGGAGGCCAGTGTTTTCCAGCTGGGTCGGGAAGGCAGTTGGGAGAGAGAGAGAGAGAGAGAGAGAGAGAGAGAGAGAGAGAGAGAGAGAGAGAGAGAGAGAGAGAGAGAGAGAGAGAGAGAGAGAGAGAGAGAGCATACATGAGTAATCAGCTTACGATGCTCCTTGAAGACTTTACAGGTCATTTTCGTCAGATCACGAGGCCGCAGGGGACATCAGCAGCCAACACTTTTTATCAAATTTTGAGGCGCTACTTTAAGTCCCCCTCCTCCTCCTCCTCCTCCTCCTCCTCCTCCTCCACCTCCTCCTCCTCCTCCTCCTCCCGCCTCGTTTCTCTCCCTCCTCCTCCTCCGGCCTCGTTTGTCCCACTCCTCCTCCTCCTTCCGCCTAATTTGTCCTCCTCCCGCCTCGCTTGTCCCCCTCTTCCTCCCGCCTCGCTTGTCCCCTTCTTCCTCCCGCCTCGCTTGTCCCCCTCTTCCTCCTACCTCGCTTGTCCTCCTCTTCCTCCCGCCTCGCTTGTCCCCTCCCGCCTCGCTTGTCCTCCTCCTCCTCCCGCCTCGTTTCTCTCCCTCCTCCTCCTCCTCCGGCCTCGTTTGTCCCTCTCCTCCTCCTCCTTCCGCCTAGTTTCTCCTCCTCCTCCTCCTCCCGCCTCGTTTGTCCCCCTCTGCCTCCCGCCTCGCTTGTCCCCCTCTGCCTCCCGCCTCGCTTACCAACTGTGAATTTTTTTTTCATCTAGTCCGCAGTCGGAAAATGAGAAAGTCAAAGCTTCAAAAGAACTAGAAAAAAAAAGAAAAGAAAGAAACAGGAGGAAAGAAAATGAAAGCAAGGGATACTACTTTATATTTTCCATCTCTTCATCAACCACACCACCAGACCCGTGGTTCTGGTTCCTCAGTGTCCCACCCACCCCTCAGACCCTGGCCTTAACTGTCCCATGTCTGGTCCACCCCCTAGACTCATGGCTCTGACTCCCCATCACATCATTGACCAGACCCATGTCCCTGACCCATTACGTATGTCTCATCCCATCCTAGACCCATTAACCTCATTCCCATGTCTCATCCACTGCAGGGTCCATGCTTCAAACTTCACCATGCAACCCTTATCAGAGTCATGCAATTGACTCCCCCAATGCATCTCTTATTACACCCATGGCTCTGAGTCCCCGAGTGTATCATTTACCAGTCCCACGGTCCTGACACCCGCATGTGTCACCCACTAGAACAGTAAGTCTCCATAGGGTAGAAATTCTGAAGGAGTCGTAATACCCGGCTCTTTATGGAAGAGTTACAGGTGAAAATAGAATTTATTTGCAAAGCTTTTCTTATCTGGTCTTCACAGGATTTCTCTCCTGAGCTTTGACTGCCAAGTGATGGCTTTACTTATGACAAGTCGGGTGATTCTTGGTTACGTCAAGTCAGCTGATCAATGTTTATATCGAATCAGCTGATCACTGCTTTTAGTGAGTCAGGTGATCATTGTTTAGGTTGAGTCAGCTGATCATTGTTTACCTTGAGTCAGCTGATCTACCTCCCCAGTTCTCTGTGAAGGAATTACAGTGAAGGTAACGAGAGAATGTACCTCTTTCGCTTTCATTATCTTTTTTCTTCACTTTTCCATTTTTCTTTATCGCTAGATAAGATATCTCTTCTTTATGTCAAGATGGCTTGGCCATGTCAATCTAATTTCGAGGGGTGATTGAATAAACGATGGCTCATTAGCCTTCTTATAATGCGATGATGATCGGAGTGACGTAATCCCTCCCTCAGTAAGTGGCTCTCCCTCATCATGAGTCTCTCTCCTTCATTATGAGGTAGGGAGTGTAGTGTGGTGGGGCGTCAGCATGTCTATGACAAAGTCTCGAAACTCAAGTGATGTCCTGTATAATCGCATCACGACAGTGTGGCTTGCTTTTGTATTCCTATGTGTATGATTGTCCACACACACACACACACACACACACACACACACACACATATATATGTATATATATATATATATATATATATATATATATATATATATATATATATATATATATATATATATATATATATATATATATATATATGTGTGTGTGTGTGTGTGTGTGTGTGTGTGTGTGTGTGTGTGTGTGTGTGTCTGTGTCTGTGTGTGTGTGTGTGTGTGTGTGTGTGTGTGTGTGTGTGTATGTGAACTAACAATGAAAATAGAATGATAAGATCCTGAATGGCGGGGAAGGTATAGCCAATGGAGCGTAAAAATGAGTAATGGATTTTGTCTGGGTGGAATTGGGAAGCGTAGGTTTGCCTGCTCCATGTCAGCAGAGATTGTAATATGATGACGGATTTAGCTTTTGTGAGGCTAGAGTCCCTGGTGGGAGAGGCCCTGGTTGGGAGAGTCCCTGATGGGAGAGGCCCTGGTTGGGAGAGGCCCTGGTTGGGAGAGGCCCTGGCTGGGAGAGTCCCTTGTGGTGGGGAGGAGTAACCCTTGCTGAGAGATCTAATTTTGATAGTTCGTCACTCATGGAAGAGCTCATGAAGACATTGTAAACTGGACACCTCAAGACAGTTAACACCACAGGAACCATTGTCATCATCCCGTTGATGATGTACTGAAAGATTTGGTTACAGCAGGATACGCGGCCAGAGGCTGTGTGGAAACATCTATCTACGTAAACCAAATTTAACTGATGATGGAACGTCTGTGTAGTGCAGTGTCTGTGTAGTGCAGTGTCTGTATAGTGCAGTGTCTCTGTAGCGCAGTGTCTGTATAGTGCAGTGTCTCTGTAGCGCAGTGTCTCTGTAGTGCAATGTCTGTGTAGTGCAGTGTCTGTATAGTGCAGTGTCTCTGTAGCGCAGTGTCTGTATAGTGCAGTGTCTCTGTAGCGCAGTGTCTCTGTAGTGCAGTGTCTGTGTAGTGCAGTGTCTGTATAGTGCAGTGTCTCTGTAGCGCAGTGTCTCTGTAGTGCAGTGTCTGTTAACTTGTGCAGTGTCTGTTAACTTGGCATATATATCTATACATCTTCATACACGATGATTTATTTTGTAAGAATTGCTAATGCATCGTCAAGGGTTTTCGGTGAAATGGGGAAATGATATCAAAGTCATATCGCTTTCAATCTCTCTCTCTCTTATGCAGAGTCTGGTCACACACACACACACACACACACACACACACACACGCATACACGTTACAAAACTTTAAAAAGTTCTATGACGGAGAAAGTTTACAAGACAGTGTGTCGGTGTGTTGGAGGGGGCACGAGTGTAGAACCCCCTTCTCGTCCAAATAGGTAATTACATCATGGCTCAAAGGGGAAAGAACAAATGCAAAATGCAATTATACAGTGGAGGAATATAGAGTTAGATAGGTGTTCATTCCAGGGTTACAGAGAGAGAGAGAGAGAGAGAGAGAGAGAGAGAGAGAGAGAGAGAGAGAGAGAGAGAAGCAGTGTCGGCGAGTGGGCAAACAATGCAAAATAACCATTTCAACATTCCACTGTTACAAAACATCGTTTCAGTATTCAAAATTTGCCTGAGCCATTTGGTAACGCTAAAAGCATTGGATTAAGGACTTACGTGATCAATTCTTTATATTGCAATTAACATACCAGTTTCTCTTTTCCCCAAACTAAGCCAATGCAGCATTAAACACTGTTAACAAAGCTTTTCACTTATATCAGTATGTTATTTAGGTTCTAAATCTAAAGACGAAATCAAAGCCAATTAATTATAGTTTCTTTCTACGTCTTTGCCTGCTCCCCCAACCCCCAATCCAAACCCACATCCTACACCCTATCCAACAGCATCAGCCCAAGCCAAAAGTATTTTCATAATATATATATATATATATATATATATATATATATATATATATATATATATATAATGTGTGTGTGTGTGTGATCCTACCATTTATGCACCGTGTATTCAATACAGAGAACATATGAACGCCCGTGTGGGGCCATGTTATGCATGTATATTGTGTGCATGTCATCGCATGCACTGAGTGAGCCAGACCTTGGCTCAAAACTGCGCACTTTTGAGTTTTTTTTATACTGAATGATTTTACGAATAATGTACCTAGGTTGACCTTTGATCTATATGGAAAAAAAAAATATATCAAACCTTGTTATTAGCAGAAATATAATGTTATATCACATAACTGTTCTTTCACCATTTCATTTGTCATTCGGTGAACGAAGCGTTTCATTCTGATGTGACCTATATTTGTTTGTTTGTTTGTTCTTTCTTAAAAGTATGGTGGCATAAAGTTGGGTAACGTGTTAAGGCGCACATCCCCTCCCACGGTGGTAAGCCAGGCGTTCCCTCCCCCACCCACTCACTCACTCCCACACACGCCCCACAGAAAGCCATTCACTTTTGCTCTGAATTTTGTCCTTCCTTTCGCTAACTCTGCTGCTAAGATGTAGCAGAAATTCTACTACCCTTGAGCCATAATGGGAGGGAATAGGGACAAGAGGGGAGAGTTGTATCTAAAACTACCCTCTCCCCCTCTTCCCTGGTTAAACACATTCTCTCTCTCTCTCTCTCTCTCTCTCTCTCTCTCTCTCTCTCTCTCTCTCTCTCTCTCTCTCTCTCTCTCTCTCGAGGGGGGGGGGCATACCATTCCTGGAATCCCTCAGCTGTGGGAGCCACTCGCTGCTGTATAATAAACCATTTACACTCTACGGTAAATATTGATTGGATAAGGCTATATTTACCCCCCATCCGAACCCCAAAGTTATGGGGAAGCCATCTACCAACCCCTTAACGTGCGTTTATGTATCGCTTATCTCCCTCCAAGTTATGGGGTACGCCATCTACCACCCTCTTAAATTGTGCCCATTGATCATTTACATGTAAATATACCATTGACGATGGATAGAGATTTCCATGTTAAGAGTGATGGAAAAATCAGACCCAGTTTCTTTCCTGGTCACTGTCCTCTCCTTCTTTATCTTTTATATCTATTTAGCTTTACTACAAAATGGTCTTTCCAATCATTCCCCTCGTAATCCTTATTTCTATTTCTGCCACATCTTTCGTGTCTTGGTGATAGATAAACTATCTATCTCCTCATCTATCATATACATATATCTATATATTCATATATGTATATATATGTATATATACAACTTCGACTCACAGAAGGACAGTGCAAACACCATGTACAAATGGTGTTCTTCTCAAAGTCTAACATCAAGTTTTGGTGCGTCGCGCTCAAGAGACGGAGGAGGAGGTCTGGTTAACACTGTGTATACCAACATCCGGGACTGTGATATATGTGTGTGTGTCTCTCTCCCGGGACCTCAGTAAATCCTTCAAGCCTCCTTCCTCCTGCCAGATACATACGTAAGGTTCGTTAATGCATGCGCGAAGAAGTTCCTTCCTTTTACCTTTATATTTTTTTTTCCCCCGTCTTGATTATAGAAGTGAATAAGGCCATAGATCATGCAGGAATGATAGCTCCATATCAGGTTTGTATTTTGGGAACTGAAACGTATGTAAGAACAAAAAAAAAAAGGGAATTTTGTAATGTGTTAGGGATGTAACAGTGCGATTTAGGTCATGATAAACTAAGATCAGGAAATAGTACATTGCATTTCTAAGAAATAGGAATTGTATTTAGGCGATAAGGCACACTCTCTTCCCTTTTCCTGAAGATGAGGAACTATTATCTAGAAAAAGAGATAGACTTCCATTACTCAGGTGATATTTTGAACATAAGGATGTCTTTAAGTCTTGAGTTCTCCAACGTTTCCTCGTCGTGACTCCAAAACTAGATCGTTCAAGCCTGCTTGAGACGAACAATGTAAGATATACACTTTTAATTACAGAAATGATGTTTTGTCTTAACTTTCGTGGTTAATACAAGCAACAGAACAACGTAGTATGTCATGATACAATGTAATTCAATGCAAGCAAGAGAGTGATGTAATACGATGTAATCTAACTCAACACAATGTAATTCAGATTAATGAGAGAGATGACACTGCTTCATGCTGGCCATTTGAACACCCCGGTGTCTCGCTATCCTATTCGAACAGCTCGACACACAAAGTAGGGTCGCGACCTAGAGTTTAAGAACCACTGTTTCGAGTCAAGAGTTCGAGTCTTTTGAAGCATGTGTCTTGATTTTCACCTGATTAACGAGAGAAGAACATGTTCCCCACATCATAATGCCCTACAGTGTAAAACCGAAAATTCCAGTACCACGCTTCAGAAACTCCTTACGTCTGGCCTAATTGGAATCCAACCCAATTTTTTTTTTAAGGATATTTTTTTTCAAGGGAACGTGGAACTTCAAACGTTTAGGGCCTTTGTTGGGAATTTTTGCCTACGTGATCTGAGGGAGTGAGGGGGAAAAATATGGGTACCTTGGCGAGGAATATTTCCCAAGATATATGTAGATGACTGGAATCTGCATGGAGAGAGTGGAGGAAATATTCTATGAAAAGGAAAAAAACCATATTTGTAAGTCTCCTTTTGCACTGGAAAGAGACAGTGTTGTTTATGACTGCCTCCTCCCCCCAGTCCTCTAGGTTGATGATGTCAGTAATCCACACTGGTGGTGTCAGTCCCAGGTATAGACGTTGATGTCCTTCGGGGTCAGCGATAGTCCAGTCAGTCCCAGGTATAGACGTTGATGTCCCTCGGGGTCAGCGATAGTCTATGTTGTGTCCGCGTTGATGCTTAGCGTCGTCAGTTCGCGTTATGTTTATGTGGGTGATCAATTGGTAGCATCACTGTGTGTATACAGTAATGTCCTCTGTCGTGTGTACACTGATGTGCGCGTTGATGCCTCCTTCAGTATACGCTTTGATGTCGTTCGTCTCGGCGGTGGCAATCCCCAGCAGCTCACAACCAACTCCACCAACACCTCACAATCCAACTCCACAACACCCTACACCCAGTTTCCCAACTCCACAACACCCTACACCCAACTTCCCACTCCACAACACCCTACACCCAGTTTCCCAACTCCCCAACATCCTACACCCAACTTCCCACTCCCCAACACCCTACACCCAACTTCCCACTCCCCAACACCCTACACCCAACTCCCAAACACCCCCATACCCAACTTCTCATTCTCAATACACCACACAACACTGCTAACTCCCCCACACCCCACTACATCCTCCCTCCTCCCCAAGCTTCACCCCAGCTCTTCAACAAAATCTCTACCAAGTTTCAGCAGAATTTCCAACCCGTCTGAGACGAACTGGTAAACAATCTATAATCCCCAAACACAGCAAAGGGGGTGGGTGCAATAAAGAGATTAAACAAGAATTTTCTAGGTGTACTTAAGGGTGAGTGTCTGGGGTACACATCGTTTCATTTTCAGCCAAGTCTACACTGTTGGTGTTGACCAGGGATTTGTTGTTTAAAGTACCTGGATTACTTGAGGAAATCCCTGGATTTATCTATCTATAACAGAGTGGAAATCAGTTATCGTATGGATAGACATAGAAATACGTGAAAATTGAAAGCGTCAGGTGTTTCATCATATTCGAATCCTGATTCATTAAGGTATCATCAGAGCTTCATGCAAATCCAATCCAATCCAATGGTCACGACATCACACCCAAGGGTCGTACACCTTCGTGTCGTCGTCCTACAGAGTCGTATTGTCGTGTTCGAGATCCGTGCCGTCTTGCTTCAGGTAGTACCTCCCTCCGAGCTGAAGGGTCGTCCAGTCACCTCTCTCTCTCTCTCTCTCTCTCTCTCTCTCTCTCTCTCTCTCTCTCTCTCTCTCTCTCTCTCTCTCTCTGTCCCCCAATCCAATACACTATGGTCGTACGCCATCATTTTTCTCCAGTTTATTCGATTAAACTCTAATATGAACTCCACTCTAATCCATCTCTCGGTTAATAAGGTTAATCCCGCTTGGTCATCTTGCCTAGCTCGTCATAAAGACACTAGTGAGTGGAAGACACGTATAAGACATGTGTGTATCACGGCTGTCCCTCGTTCGCTGGTTATAGAGACTTGAGGCCCATCAACTGCCAGGGTCATTAAGGTCGCGAAAGTTAAGTTATCATTATCAATCACCAAAAAAAAAAAAACACCTTTTTCTTACTGTAATTAGCCCAAAAAAGAACCTTTCAACTTTGGGAACAATTTGCATCTCAGTGTACTTCCAAAATACAATACCCTTATCAAAGAAGTCTCACATATCCGTACTGTAATTAAGAATGATTGCCCTTGTCTCCTCTCTGAATACTCATTTCCATAATCATCTTCGCTTCTCGAAATGTTTCATTTATTCCTGTTACAATAATTGTCTCTGACAGATACTCAACCCTTGCGTATATATATATATCCTTACGTCATATCAACCCTATTACATACTGACTGATCAATCATTAAGGTTATCATCTGCCTATTACATATTAATTGATGACCTATACGTATCATCAACCAATTTCATATCATCATCCAATTACATATTGACGGATGTACCCACAACGTATTATCGAGAAATTACACACTAAGTGATAACTACATATCCTTATCCATTATTTACCCACTCTATACTGACACCGAAAAACTATATGTATTTTGCCATATGTATACATATCTCCACCTAATACGCTCCTTACCTTCGTGTATCATCAACCACGTAAGTTAACTCCATATTCCCGTTACACACCGCTTATCTACCTATAAAACACACCCTCCCCATCTCTATCGCACATTCCACCAGCACACACGCCCCATCTACAATACATACACCATCTCCCTGCACCATCTACAGCTACACATGATAATCCGCTCACACCTCTTCCGCCCACTGTACATAACCTACAAGCAATACACTGCTCTACACGAACCCATACACAATTCTCCATCTACGTATGTCTCCCTCGCTTACCCCCATCTCGTATACATGATCTTACGTGTACATACATCCTCTCTACCTCTGCCCCACCCTCCCCTCTCACCTACATCTCAACACTACACCCAGACACATCACAGGTCCACATACACCCACCCCTCACTCGCAGAGCACTCGGGAACCGACCCAAACTGGTTTTCCAAGAAAGAGTTTGGCTTCTCTTGTACCAGAATTCGCTTCAGTTTGAATTATTCCCAAGTATATTTCTGTACGTTTGCCTTATGGAAGTGTCTCCCAGCTCAGCTGTAAATACATATATAGTGTGAACGAATAGGGCCTTTGTTGTCTTTTCCTAGCGCTACCTCGCACACATGAGGGGCGAGGGGGATGTTATTCCATGTGTGGCGAGGTGGCGATGGGAATAAATAAAGGCAGATAGTATGAATTATGTACATGTGTATTTATATATATGTCTGTGTGTATATGTATGTGTACATTGAAATGTATAGGTATGTATATTTGCGTGTGTGGACGTGTATGTATATACATGTGTATGGGGGTGGGTTGGGCCATTTCGTCTGTTTCCTTGCGCTACCTCGCAAACGCGGGAGACAGCGACAAAGCATATAAGAAAAAAAAAAAAATATATATATATATATATATATATATATATATATATATATATATATATATATATATATATATATATATATATATATATATATATGATGCCCTTGAGCATATTTACTTAGTCCTTTTCAAACTTTCTGAGTGTAATCTCTCACTACAAAAGTTATCTGTAAGACTATGACAGAAACTTTCAACATAATCCGTGAAAAATGCACAAAAAAAATAGCTAAACAAAGGATTGGGAAAGAAAAGAAGAATGAAAATAGAACTAAGAAAAATGGTGAATAGAACAAATGAAGAGGAAATGATGAATATAACAAGAAAGTAGAGAACATGATAAAAATATCAGTGAATTACAGATAGAGAAAGAGAGTATAAAAGTGACGCACACACACACGCACACACACACACACACACACACACACACCACACACACACACACACACACACACACACACACACACACACACACTTGAGCGTCCACCCAACCGGGCAGGTAGAGAGTGGAGTGACACTCAAGTGTTTGTCCCTCTCGTATCTGGAACTCACTCAAGCGTTTGTTTCATAAAGGATTCTTGTAGTTACGAGTGACAACAACACTGTTCCTCCTGACTCATGAATAAATGATGAGTCATTGGCATTGACCAGTGAATAAGTGAGGAGTAATTGGCAACGCTTTCTCCCCTAACCCATGAATAGAAATAAGTAATTGGTAACGCTGTCTTTCCTGACCCATGAAGAACTTATAGTGAAATGGCGTTACTCTACCCCCCCACCCCCACCCCCCTACACCCCATCTCCCCTCCTCCGTCATCTACCATAGTCTACCTGTAGACCTTATGTTAAAGTATATGGCTTTACCCTAGCCCCATCATCTACCACAGTCTACCTGTAGTAGACTTTATGTTAAAGTACATGGCTTTACCCTAGCCCCATCATCTACCACAGTCTACCTGTAGGAGACCTTACGTTAGTACATGGCTTTACTATAGCCCCATCATCTGCCACAGTCTACCTGTAGTAGACCTTATGTTAAAGTACATGGCTTTACCCTAGCCCCATCATCTACCACAGTCTACCTGTAGTAGACCTTATGTTAAAGTACATGGCTTTACCCTAGCCCCATCATCTACCACAGTCTACCTGTAGGAGACCTTACGTTAGTACATGGCTTTACCCTAGCCCCATCATCTGCCACAGTCTACCTGTAGTAGGCCTTATGTTAAAGTACATGGCTTTACCCTAGCCCCATCATCTACCACAGTCTACCTGTAGTAAACCTTATGTTAAAGTACATGGCTTTACCCTAGCCCCATCATCTACCACAGTCTACCTGTAGTAGACCTTATGTTGATGTGGCGTTACCCTCTTCCAGCCTGCTACCTCAGTCTACCTGCAGTAGACCTTATGTTGATGTGGCGTTACCCTCTTCCAGCCTGCTACCTCAGTTTACCTGTAGACCGCGCATTGTTGTTGCCGACCCATCCCCTCCCCCTTAGACCCGAGCCCCTCTTCTCCCCCTCCCTCAACCCCATGAGCTACATCTGTCTACCTAAAGCCGACAGACTCTCCTCTTGTAGCAACAATAACAGCGGGATGCAGGACCCCTTCGCCTCATCTGGTCTCCCCTATAAACAATGTATCAGCTTCTCTGTTTGCCTCAGTAACTCTTTTGTTTACCTCAGTAAACTTTCAACCGTCCGTGTGCCATTCTTTGGCTTCCGTTTACGAGGGAGAGACTTTTTTGTATATTTTAGGTATTTCATTTAGGTGTCACCAATACCTTTAGTTTCTTTTTTTCCCCCATATAGTTTCCACATATCTAGTGAGCACTGGTTACGGTGAGGCGTCTTACGGAGGGAGGGGGGCCCAGGTCTTAACTGAAATATGAAAATGACTAGATTGACAGAGAAGAGAAGAGAGAAAAATAAAGATAGACTATGAGATTTGGAGGAAAAGTGAAAGACAGGTGAGTCTGATAGATGTTGGATGAATCTCATGGATGTAGAGTGAGTCTGATGGATGTAAGGGTGAGTCTGACGGATGTAGGATGAGTCTAATAGATGCAAGGATTGTGTAGAGATAACCCTGTAATGGCAGACAAAAGGAAATCATTTGCATATTCCTCGTATGGGGGGAGGAAAGATATTTTTTGTCACATTTCTCTCAAGCTAGGGAACTAGTAAATGGTGTTCAGGATCTATCTATGAGACGTTGCCTTTGCGAAAAGTAACATTACACAGGTACTACAGACAACGGCAAAATACTACAGATTTTAGTAACAGCTGAGTAGATTTCTCTGATATTTCGACATGAAATGTAACATAGTGGTTTTGATGTACACTGTGTCAAAACGTATGTGACATACTATTAAAAAAAGCATCCGGAATACTTGTTACTCGTCCATGTGGATTATTTACTCAGAGGTTCATATTCATAAGTATCTACTTACGTAGAGAGTTCTGAAAGACAAAGAGACGAAGGTCCACATACATAGTGAGAGTGCATGTGGCCCCCACATACACAACATTGAGAGTTTATGTGGCCCACACAACATAGTAAGGGTGCTGACCGCACAACATAGTGAGAGTTTATGTGGTCCACATACATAGTGACCACACAACATAGTGAGAGTTTATGTGGTCCACATACATAGTAACCACACAACATAGTGAGAGTTTATGTGGTCCACATACATAGTAACCACACAACATAGTGAGAGTTTACGTGGTCCACATACATAGTGACCACACAACATAGTGAGAGTTTATGTGGTCCACATACATAGTAACCACACAACATAGTGAGAGTTTATGTGGTCCACATACATAGTGACCACACAACATAGTGAGAGTTTATGTGGTCCACATACATAGTAACCACACAACATAGTGAGAGTTTACGTGGTCCACATACATAGTGACCACACAACATAGTGAGAGTTTATGTGGTCCACATACATAGTGACCACACAAAATAGTGAGAGTTTATGTGGTCCACATACATAGTGACCACACAACATAGTGAGAGTTTATGTGGTCCACATACATAGTGACCACACAACATAGTGAGAGTTTATGTGGTCCACATACATAGTGAGAAAGTAAATCTGGTTCACACATCATAATGTATGTGGTCTTACAATTATCCTGAACACGTGAGGAAGATGTTTAAGATCATGATGTTAGTGGATGTAGCTTGATATTGACGGCCATAATGACCCTGGCACTTGACAGACCTAGAGCCCAAACGACCAGTCAACCATAAGGAGAATCGAGTCATTTCTCTGGCTATGACATGAACCCGGTAGGTCGGAGAAGCGACAAGTGCTGAACACTCCCTTATTCTCCTCTGGGAAAACGAGAATGGATGTTATCCTGGAGACTCGATAACAGAGTCGGCTTTGATGGTATTACATTACCCTGTAAAGGCAGCAGAGGCTCTTCACCCAGCTCTACATATGGCTGGGAGAGATAGAGACATAAGGAGTGAACACGATGACGATCATCTCAATATATGTGAGTGACTGAGTGCCTTCACAACACTGGGTTATGCTAACGTAAGACTAAGAGGCAAGTGTACATATGTGTCTTTCTGGATTGAATGATGTGTGTGAGAGAGAGAGAGAGAGAGAGAGAGAGAGAGAGAGAGAGAGAGAGAGAGAGAGAGAGAGAGAGAGAGAGAGAGAGAGAGAGAGAGAGAGAGAGAGAGAGAGAGAGAGAGAGAGAGAGAGAGAGAGAGAGAAGACAGAAAAAAAGAAATTATAAAGAAAAAGGTTATGTAGATAGATAGAAAGATATAGAGATATATTAATAGATAGAAAGATGGATAGTGTGCTTGTTTGTTTGTTTGTGTGTGTGTGTGTGTGTGTGTGTGTGTGTGTGTGTGTGTGTGTGTGTGTGTGTGTGTGTGTGTGTGTGTGTGTGTGTGTGTGTGTCTGTTAAGCTCCTCTCCTTCGTTCAGTGTCTTCTTCTATTCAGTAGCGTTGGATGTTACATGAAAGTCATGTGACACATCAGCAGTAACTGCTACACTCTGATACGTGCACCAGAAACATCTCCCATTGATGATAATGGACGGCAAACACATCCCAGCGACCAAACGTGCGCGCCAACCATATACCAGTGACCACGAAACGACCGCAAACATAATCCAGCGACCGAAAAACCTTGATCAAGGAAAATCTGCAAGTAAACTCCACCGATCTAGAAAAGACCCCAAGCGCTTTCTGACCATCAAGAAAGGACCACAAGCACATTCCAGTGATCAAGAAAAGACCACTAGCACTTTTTAACCATCAAAAAAGAGGACCTCAAGCACATTCCAGCGACGAAGAAACGACCACAAACATTTTCCGGCGAACAAGAAAATACACAAACGTATTCCAAGAACTAAGAATAGACCGCAAACATATTCCAGCGACAGGTAACGGGGGCCTCAAGCAAGAAAGGACCCAGCAGTGCATGACGTCACGGCTGGAAGCTTGCATTATCTGGATGCGTCCGCGAGGGGCTTAGCTAACAGCGTCCGGGACAATCTTCAAGGGTCTGGAAGCACTCAGAAGGGCTCACCAGTGTCTTCCTGAGGCTAGAGAGACTCTGCAAGAGTCCAGGAGAGTTCCAGCAGCGCTCTGCTAGAGTCCAGGAGAGTTCCAGCAGCGTTCTCAGGAGTCAAGGAGAGTTCCAGCAGCGCTCTGCTAGAGTCCAGGAGAGCTCCAGCAGCGTTCTGAAGAGTCCAGAAGATTTCAACCAGCAATCTCAAGAGTCCAGGAGAGTTCCAGCGGCGTTCTCAGGGGTCCAGGAGAATTCCAGCAGCGTTCTGCAAGAGTCCAGGAGAGTTCCAGCAGCGTTCTGAAGAGTCCAGAAGATTTCAACCAGCAATCTCAAGAGTCCAGGAGAGTTCCAGCAGCGTTCTCAAGAGTCCAGAAGAATTCCAGCAACGTTCTGCAAGAGTCCAAGAGAGTTCAACCACCGTTCTCAAGAGTCCAGGGGAGTTCCAGCGTCGTTCTCAAGATCCCGGAAGACAAGATAAATCCAGCACATTATTCCCTCCGGGATCCATGCATTTGAATACAGCCTCCCCGACCGACCGACCAGTAAGCAAAGGCAACGCCTCAGGGTGCTTTCCCAAGCATGGAGTCTCACAGCGAATGATTACGCCACCACAAAGTGACTGACTTATACGATGCCACCAGATATCATGATATACTTTGAGGATAAAAGACGACCTGGAGACCAAAGACTACCATGGGCCTCGTCCGTTATGTTGGTCGGAGTTAATGTGTGGTCGTCACTCGGGTTAGTAAGAGCCAGTGCCAAGCCAAAGACCGAGACGGACGTGTTGCATACGGACGGATGAGGACCTGTGTGTGTGTGTGTGTGTGAGTGAGGACTTACAACGAACCTTTGGGTAAGGACTTAGAAGGACGTGTCCGTACGTAGGAGCATTGAGTGAATCACGGACGAGGTCCATTACTTGTCTTGGTGACACTTGAGACATGTTTTCTTCTCTCAACTCTTCCCACTTTTTTTTTCTTTCGTTTTCTGTTTTCTTGGGGGAATCTGAAACCCTCTCTTCCCTGAGGAGCAACGTGATATGTGGCGGCCGAGTGTGTGTATGTGTGTGTGTGTGTGTGTGTGTGTGTGTGTTGAGGGGTGTTGGGGAGGAAGAGGGAGGTTTGAGGTCGTGAAGGCCAAGCGCAGAGGTTTCAAACCTTTATTGCTGCTTCTTATGACCCTGAACCTCCAACTCCAGGTCACAACACATGTTCCCTAACCCCACTTAACAACCCTCCCTTCCCAACACACACACACGCACACACACACACACACACACACACACACACACACACACACACACACACACACACACACACACCATCTGGCTCTCTCAGGTTTAACCCTTTAAAAGAGAGATTGACTTGTTTCTAAAGGTCATACAACTACTTGCATATCCTGAATATTTCATGTTCGTGTGTGTGTGTGTGTGTATATATATATATATATATATATATATATATATATATATATATATATATATATATATATATATATATATATATATATATATATATATATATATATATATATATATATATATATATATATATATATATATATATTGAAGTATATTGATTTATAGAGATCTTCCATTTCCAATCATTTCCATGCAAACTTGCTTACATTATATTTTCAGTTATCTCTTCATCACAGGACCAGCACGTCACGTCAGGTAACCACTTACTGTGATGATAAATGACACACGTGTTTTCAACTCGTCTGCAGAATGATCAACTCTTTTTTTACAACATTTTTTGAAGACACTGTGTTGCTGTGAGGTCAACCTGAAGATGATAAATGATTAATTATCATTGTTATCATCTTTATCAACATTCTTGTTATCATAATTTTCCCTCTTATCGTGAATTTCTTGTACTGTTATTATCATCATTACCAAAAGTACTATTGCTTTACACAAATGTTGTGATCACTGCTATCATTATCATTATCATGATTATAATAATTATTATTATTATCATTATTATCATTATTATTAGGATTATTATCATTATCATTATTACTAATATCATTGTTATCATTATTATTTTTGTTATTATTATTGTTAGTATTAGTATTAGTATTGGCATTTTTATCATCATTACTATTATCATTGTTATTATGATAATTATTATTATCATTATCATAATTATCATCCCCAGGACACACCGAGAGGCCCGAAGTCTGAAAACCACCCCCTCTGTTCCCCTTCCTTACGTCAGCTCCAGAAACAACATTTCCCCTCCCCTCCTCCTCGGTCCTCCTGTGGTGCAGGGGAGGGATGGAAAGGGGGAAGGGGGACGTCAGCCCTGAGGAGACCACGTCAGCTCTACGTCAGCCTTGGCGACCACAGAGCTGACACGTCCTGACGACCCTCATGGTTAGTTCCCATGTCTCTCTTAAGATTCTAGATTTCCTTCTCATGCTTTCGTAAGACTCCGTTCATGCTCTCTCTCTCTCTCTCTCTCTCTCTCTCTCTCTCTCTCTCTCTCTCTCTCTCTCTCTCTCTCTCTCTCTCTCTCTCTCTCTCTCTCTCTCTCTCTCTCTCTCTCTCTCTCTCTGCCACCCACCAGTCCCAGAGGAGAATGGGAGGTGACAACCACACCAAGAGAGCCGAGGGATCACACCTAGACCATCTGGGGTTGTAATAACGCGACGACACGTGTCATACATCCACACAACACACACACAATGACAGCCACCTGGTCTCTGTGTGTCTCTGTGTATTAGCGTGTATGACCGTGTATAAGTATGTGTTTAGGAGTTTATGAGTGTTTAGGAGTTTATGAGTCTATGTGTGTATGTATGTATGCGTGTATATTTGTATGTATGTATAAAATCTTGCCTAACTTTTGTGTGTGTGTGTGAGAGAGAGAGAGAGAGAGAGAGAGAGAGAGAGAGAGAGAGAGAGAGAGAGCTGCAGCCGGGCCTGTAACAGATCCTACACCTGTAAAAATACAGTATCAGATACAATACAGTTAATGATAACAATTAGGTCGTGAATTAGGTTATAAAGGAAGTCTTGCCTGATGTTTACCCTGTGTGTGTGTGTTGTGTGTGTGTGTGTGTGTGTGTGTGTGTGTGTGTGTACATGAGGTAATTAGTTTTCAAATCATCCACAGTATCAGGCGGCAGAGAGATAAGAGAATCAAATACACAAAAATTGATGATGAGTAATTAAGATCTTTCTTCTGTATCTACATCAAGGACAACTCTCTCTCTCTCTCTCTCTCTCTCTCTCTCTCTCTCTCTCTCTCTCTCTCTCTCTCTCTCTCTCTCTCTCTCTCTCTCTCTCTCTCTCTCTCTCTCTCTGTACTGTATCTATATATATATATATATATATATATATATATATATATATATATATAGAGAGAGAGAGAGAGAGAGAGAGAGAGAGAGAGCTATTTCTATACGTCCCAGGATATTGTGGCAGTGTATATTTCCCGTTCTCAAAGTCTGAAGTGTTGTAAACCTCAAGAAAAATGGGAAGAAAATTCCTCAAATTCCATTATGTTTTGTGTATTTTTTATCGCTTTCAGAGACCCGGACCCCCTGGCTGGCTGGAACCCATCAGCTGCTCCCTTTCCAGGATCCTGGATGCACATACGTCTTACCTGAGGTGTTTGCTGGACGAGACGAGAGCTGTGTCGCACCACCTGGTACCAAAGGTGTCCAACTGGATCCTTCAAGAGTTAGGTCTAAGGTCATATTATCATAATAAAAGGATCGTATCGTACTGCTGGATTAAGGTATGGCTTGAGGTGTCTGTCATCCCACACACACACACACACACACACCTCCACCACCCACCTCCCAGGTGTGAACTAGTCACTCTTACCTCCAACACTCACCTCCAACACCTACCTCCAACACCCACCTAATATAGAAAACTTTTATACGAGAGAAAACGGTGAGGGAGTTGGGAAAGATGTAACAAGATAAAAAGAAATATAATATGTCACGCATGCACACACACACACACACACACACACACACACACACACACACACACACACACACACGCACACACACACGAGTGTAAAATCCTCACCTCCACGTACATCATAGATAGATAATTACATGAATACTGTTTACAGGCTCATTAGCAGTACTTTCTCATTACTATTGCATTAATTCCCCGCCTGTCAGATCACCTCTTGAGCACAAAGGTCGAGGTCAAAGGTCAGAACAAAGGAACACGTTAGAGTCAGGTCATCGGGTTCCTAGTGTGAGTCTATTAAAATTGCGTCATTAGGGTCGAGTTATTAAAGTTGGGTTGTTTGCGTTGTCTCATAATAGCCACGTAATTAAAGCCACGTCATCGCGTAATTGAAGCATCGTTATTAGCGTAGCATGATTAAAAATAACGTCATTAGCTTCGCTTTTTTTTTCCCTTAGAGTCGAGTCATTGAGGATTGCGTTATTAGAGTAGAGTCATTAAGGTCGAATTATACTTATTAGAGTCGTTACATCAGCTCTTGTTAGGAGGTCTGTTTGGTCTGTTTGCCGATAGCCAGGCGCTGACGTGCGTGTAGCGACAGCTGACGTGCGTGTAGCGACAGCTGACGTGCGTGTAGCGACAGCTGACATGCGTGTAGCGACAGCTGACATGCGTGTAGCGACAGCTGACATGCGTGTAGCGACAGCTGACGTGCGTGTAGCGACAGCTGACGTGCGTGTGGCGACAGCTGACGTGCGTGTAGCGACAGCTGACGTGCGTGTGGCGACAGCTGACGTGCGGGACCTGTCTGGAGACACACGTCGAAGCAGCAAAGTAGGGGAGCTTGGGTGGGACAGGGGCGTCTGACAGCTCCCAGGGGGTTAGGGTCGTAAGGCCGATGGTGCCGTGGTTGGGGCAGGGAGGAATCTGGTCGGGGTTGGGTCTTGGAGGGTCTTGGGTGTACGGAGGAGTCGGGGTTGGGTCTTGGAGGGTCTTGGGTGTACGGAGGAGTCGGGGTTGGGTCTTGGAGGGTCTTGGGTGTACGGAGGAGTCGGGGTTGGGTCTTGGAGGGTCTTGGGTGTACGGAGGAGGGGATGAGGTTGGTTGCGAGGGGTTGGGAGAGGTTGGGAGAGCAGGGGAGGGAGTTAGGGAGAGGGAGGAGGAGTGTTGGGGATCAGGGAGGAGAGGGAATTGGGATTAAGGAGGAGAAGGGAGAGGCTGGGGCTGGGATGAGAGGGAGTATTGTGGGCTCTGGGACAGGAGGAGGGGGACCTTGTCTGGGGGGGGTTGAGGGGGGGGAGGGAGAGTCACCTAAAGAAGAAAATCAACGTACAACTCTCACCCTGTAGCTCTCACCCTGTAGCCCTCACCCTGTAGCTCTCACCCTGTAGCTCTCACCCTGTAGCCCTCACCCTGTAGCTCTCACCCTGTAGCTCTCACCCTGTAGCCCTCACCCTGTAGCTCTCACCCTGTAGCCCTCACCCTGTAGCTCTCACCCTGTAGCCCTCACCCTGTAGCTCTCACCCTGTAGCTCTCACCCTGTAGCCCTCACCCTGTAGCTCTCACCCTGTAGCCCTCACCCTGTAGCTCTCACCCTGTAGCTCTCACCCTGTAGCCCTCACCCTGTAGCTCTCACCCTGTAGCTCTCACCCTGTAGCTCTCACCCTGTAGCTCTCACCCTGTAGCTCTCACCCTGTAGCTCTCACCCTGTAGCTCTCACCCTGTAGCTCTCACCCTGTAGCCCTTACCCTGTAGCTCTCACCCTGTAGCTCTCACCCTGTACCC